>NW_026861234.1:0-12737 GCF_026571515.1 Ruditapes philippinarum | reverse complement strand
TCGGGTTTTACAACGGTTTAAGTTCTATTTGTATATCAAATTTGTCTTTAATGAATTTGTAAAAACGGGCGAAACATACCAGTCAGTATTTTTTCAGCCATTTCTTGCGGGAGGGCCTCCTTCAACAACTTTCTGCCAATAGAGTAAACGGCTGATTACAATCTTACACCTTCTTTCGCCCGTTGAAAGGAATACCTTACAGTTCTAGGCATTGATTTTACATATGAACAGAAAAGATGCACTCTAGACAATCTGAATATAGACCTGAAGTTTCCATTTTTATTCAAAATGCTTAACTTTTTCCTACTTAATATTTCTGAAATATTTTTTAAAAGTATTCAGAAAATCTTAACAGTTACTGATCTTTTACTAACAATGTTGGTGTTATAAAAACTATCAATTTTTAGAAAAATCTAAAAAAAAAAAACAGATCTTGATAGAAAAATAAGTCTAATTTGTCTTTCTGTGAATTCTTTTTCATTTAATGTTTATATTAAGATGCATTTTCTCATAGCGACTTGTTTTTTAAATACTGAGTAAAATAATGCATTTTTAAAGGATAGAAACTTCAGAGTGAAAATCTAATCATAAAACAAACCCCTGCCCAATATGTTACTTCTTAAAGGTCCAATTATGGATCAGACATGCTAACTATTTTTATCTTAAAAAACTTTTTTTTTTTAGTTTTTTTGGTAAATCTTTTTTTTAAAACTCATTTGCCATATTATCTAGGCTATCTGCAACTATGTGTATGTCTTTTTATTTAACACCACTTCTATCATTGGAGAATATTCTTTCTGTTGGTGGACGAAAGCACCCGGTTTTTGCAGCGCGGTATTTCGTAATAATTATGTGTGTTTAAATAAAATCTGAAAAGAAATTTTAGCGGGCTTTATCGCTTATCTCAACGTCATGCGAAGAATTGAGTTCAAGGCAAGTACAATTTGTACATTTGTAAAGAAAAAAAAAAAAGGGAAAAAAAATTTTGGGGAAGAGTGTTATGTTTTTATTATCAAAAGGATTTGAACTTTTAAACTGAGCAAAAAGGTTATGCCGATCAAATTCAGTTCAGTCAATATTCAATATAGAACAACAAATGCACCCGTTCAAGTTCAATATGGCGTTCGAGTGCAAAATTGTGATTGTACGCAAAGTAATGGATTTAAACAGATACAAAATAATTAACAATGTTTCTAAACTGTGTTGTTTAAGTGTACAATGACAATATAACTAATAATCGAAATAATATAGATTAAAAATTCTGCAATAAGGTGAGCATTACTTGTACAATTCATGTTCGGACAATTCATGTTCGGACAAAGCATATGAATTGGATAACACATATTTCAATATAAATCTGTCAAGAAAAAATAGGAAGGAACTGTCTAAAATAATTATCACCCTAAATAGAATTCGGATAGGATTCGGACAGTCTTTTGATGAAAAGTCAGAAGATGAACATTGTAAAGGGGTGGGGTGCTAGTCTGATTACTATCATTTGATGTCTGACGAACCTCATATCTAATATATATTGGTACGCATATAAACACCTGTTTGCTGAATTGAATATCAAAAATGTTGCAATTAATTAGTAAATTAAATCTTATGCGTATGTAAAATAGGATTAAAACTAATTAATCTTCGGCGTTAAAGCATGTAGAAATCTGACCAGTATTCACCGCGAGGTCACAAACTTTAAAACTTTAATGTAAATATCACAATGATACTTCTTTATATAATATTTCTATTCTTTGACAGGGACACAGAACATCTCTTACATGTTTAAGAAACAAGAAATTTACATAATATATCTATCTAAGAAATTCTTTTACTTCTCAATAGTAACAGACGCAAAACACGGTACTTAAGCGCTTAGACGAACGCAGACGCACGCTAAACGTTTCTGGGAATAAGAAACGCACGCTTTCAGACGAACGATAAACGAAAAACGATACACGGAAAACGATTAACGTTAAACGCTTGTAAACGATGCACGCTTGAGAAAGCGTTTCAGCAAACGCACGTTGCACGCTATACGCACGCACGTTACACGAAAAACGGACGCACGAAAAAACGCTATTTTTGACAACCGAAACGTTCACCCTACTGTAACAAGCCTTTGTACCTTTTCGGTCAATTTTATGTATTCATAGGTAATTACCATTATTATACTCAATAAAACACCCTTGTGACAACTTTTTCGAATAGTCGAGCCAATACTGTCCTCTGACAGTTCTTGTTTAAAATTATTTCCCTTTATATTATTTCATGTTCAGACAGAGGATTTAAATATTGAAGGAATTTGATTCAAACTTCACACAGTGAAAGAGATTAGCATGAGAAGTGCAGTGTACAAAAGCCATCATCAGTTTTAATGACATGGCCACATTAATATAATGTATTGACCAAAATATTGACCATGTGTGTGTTTTCTTGATACTGATACAGAAATACTTTTATGTTATGATTGATTATTTTTTCATAGCTTTAGCTTCCTTTAATATGTCATGTGTTAAAAATAGTCGAGCCTGCAGTTTCCTCTGGTAGCTCTTATTTCAGTTGTTGCTCTTGTCAAAAAGGACCAATTACAGTTTGATGTTTCATATAACCTAAATTATATTTGAACATTATGACATAGAGTTATTGATTTATCTACTATTCATTTACTGATTTGTGCATCTAATATTTATCAAACCGGCAACATCCCTTCACTCAATAAATTATCTGCCCCCCCCCCGAAATAGTAAAACTGTTCTTGTGACGCACCTACTTTAAGTACGTCCGAACTGCAGTGCCTTCAGCACTTTGATTTTCTTCTTTTTTTCTAAAGTTGCAAAATCACGAGGAGTGTTGAATATATTATATAAAATTTCAATAAATTTGAATCTGAAATGTAATACAATGTGACGCCTTTGATTTTTAAAGTCATTTAAAAAAGGGGAGTTCAATTGATGGAGTTTCAAAAAAAGAAAATACCTTAATAATACTTACTGTGAATTGCGCTACAAGAGAACATCTTTCAATAAAGAAACTACCTTGGTTATATCTACTGTGAATTGCGCTACAAGAGAACATCAACTTCTAGAAAAGCTAAGTACCATAGACAAAGTAAAACAACGAGAATGTGGCGGCATATCAAATTCACTTGATTTTTTAATTAATGCGTTTTATTAATCCTTGGAAAAAATGTGATAAATATAAAAATTTAGATAAAATTGTAATTTTACTGTAAAGAGCGGTATGTTTATTTCGCATTTTCGTTTCTCAACGTCGTCTATGTGGTATATTGGTCCAAATTGTTATTTCGATTCTCTAACTATTGAATGTTTTTAATTTGTATTCGTTTTTTTTTTTTTTTTTTTTTTCAATCAAATACTTTTCAATAGTATTCATTCGTGATTATAGTATGAACAATTTTTATTGAAACTTATGTTTATTGGCGTCCGCACCGAAGCGCGACGCTCTTTATGGAATAAATTCAGTTTGTGTGCAATCTCAACTTTTCTGCTCATTTCAATCCGTCTTCAGGAGCTGATGACGTGTCGATTGGTAAAAGGGAAGTTGTTGTTTATTTATTTTTAAAAAACGAAACGGTCATTCGCGCTATGGTAATACCTGACGAGCTGTAATATTTTGCAGGACATGAAAGGCAACGAATTCAACAATAAATTGCACTCTGTATAAAATTATCTAAAAAAAAAAGAAAAAGTATAATGGTCGTTCTCAATTAGAATTTACACCTTTATTTTTTACTTGTCGCCCCTGTCTTTCTCATTTTTGCAGATCCATTTTCTGTAATTCTATGCAAATTCAAGAAGGTAGATGTTTCGTAAAATAACACATAATATTTTGTTGTTTGATGATGAAATGTGTTGAATCATTTTCATCTAAAGTTACGAAAATGACAGGTTCGTGACTGTCGTCGTCAAAATAATAAACAATGAATGTGTATTTAGATGCTTCATTTCTATTCTTTTAATTTTGTTAGATGCCGTATTATTTGGGAATAATTCACGTATATAAATCTGTAAATTAGACCGCTTCAACAATAACTTGTAAGCAATGGTTAATGAAAAGGGTTTGTCGCCGAAAAGTATGAAATTTTCGTTATCGCCTTAACCATACATTGCAAATAATTTTTTTAAACATTTAATATAACAACATTAAGTGATCTTTTTCGCATAAATATTACCATATTATACAAAGATTTTACCACCATGTGCATAGTCTGCACGATTTTTGTGTCGCCTCTACGGAGTAGTGGCGACATATAGGGATCACTTCTCCGTCGTCTGTCTGTCTGTCTGTCCGTCTGTCCGTCCGTCCGTCACAAAACTTGGCCGGACTACCCCTCATAAACTACTGGTGCAATTTCATCCAAACTTTACAGGAATGATCAGTATCAAGTCTAGTTGTGCATATTGTCAGCATTTTCCGGTTCAATGATTTTTGTCAGAGTTATGGCCCTTTAATAATTTTTGAATTTTAAAGTTTGTCCGGACTACTTCCTCTTATACCACAAATGCAATTTCAAATGAAACTTTACAGGATTGATCTGTAGCTCAAGTCCTTGCGCATATTGCAAGGGTTTTTCCGGTTGAATGATTTTTGGCCGAGTTATGGCCCTTTGATAAAAAAGGTGTTTTTTTCTGTGTGTTGCCAGAAAGGCAAAAGCTTGTCCGGAGTACTCCTCATAAGCTACTGGTGCAATTTTATCCAAAAACTTTGATTGATCAGTACCAAGTCTAGTTGTGCACTGTCCGTCTGTCTGTCCGTCTGTCACAAAATTTGTCCCAACATGAAATTGGCCATTATGAGGCGACACATGTGATAACTGATCGCTCTTGTTGTAATGTTAATGTAGAATTCATCGTTGCCGCGTGGTTTAAGATTGAAAGGTTGGTTACCTGATTTTAAGGGTTTTGATTGCTAGCCATTTGAATTACATATTAAAACCAGACAAGCACTTCGCTTGTCTTGCTCACAACGAGGTTATGGTGCTCGCATGTTTGTGTAGCTTGTGTTTGATTGCCGATTTGACTTTTGTTTGATTGAAATTATCGTGAACTTTTGAATTTGACAATTCAAGACAAAATTAAAGTGCAGTAAAGTTTATGTGATTCTAAGGGATTTTTTGATCGATGTTTAAATTAAAGGTAAGAATTTTATCGTGTTAGGCCTACATTCTGGTGTCTTTTATCCGAGTCGAAAGAAAAAATGGCCGCCGTTTACAAATTTTAAGTTTCAGGGGCGGAGGAATTTGGTGTCAAGAATTATTTCTTTGAACAAAAATCCCTTTTTTTTTAGGAAATTCGCTGTTTAAAAGTAGATTATTTTGACAGTTTTTAAATAAGTGTTACATGATAAATAGAAAAACATGCTACTGTCTTTTGATATCAATTTCATCAGGCTCGGCTGATATGGGCAGAAAGGGCTCGGCAAGCCTCGCCCTTTCTAGCCCATATCAGCCTCGCCTGATAAAATTGATACAAAAGACAGTAGCATGTTATTCTCTATAAATCGCATAGATCCTAGTACTTATATGTCATTTGATCCTGCAGGGCCTCATTGGCAAGATAAAAACTGCCAGATTTTCAACATAAAAGTCAGGAATTATCATAAGCATATAAACAGTAGACCAATGCTTTCAACTTCACAACCGACAAACACTCCTCGGATGAGAGGTGATGGTAATTGTTAATTTCGTACTTTCAGTTATATTGTATCCGGTGTCCAAAGCTACTTCAATGAAGTGAGACAGGCGGTCGTAGAATTTATGCTTACACATAGTGAACTTTTTGAAGGATACGCAGACGAATCCTTGTCAGCTTATCTTAACAGAACCGAAATGTGGAACTCTGGTGAATACGGAACTGACGTTGAAATCCGGGCCTTTTCAACCATGACAAACACCAATGTTTTTGTCTTTTGTGATTACGGGGATAAGAGATGTTGGATAAACTATCCACCTTTAAGTTCAACAAACAACTCACTAGGTGAGGCTAGTGTGTACATAGTACACAAATATGACCACTATGAGCCTGTGTTGGACATCAATGAGGAAATCTTCAGTAAACCTCCATACATTACATTCCAATTGGCAGTTATGTGCCAAAAGATTTAAAAATGTACGTTCCAAGTGAAATGTTGGAAGGCTCTTTGGTTAATAATTTCAAGGATGAGAGTATTTTACAAGAATTGCCATCTGAATTCCGTCAAAATGTGATATATGTGCAGACATTTAAGTACAAAAGTTATAACATTAGAGGCTTAGAGCACGTTTCAAAGCGAATAGAGCCTAACGTGTTTAACCTGTTGTGTAACCAGGGGGACTTTGTTAAAATGCTATCTTAGATAAATATTTACAGAAGAAAGACATTTCTAACAAAGAAAAATTTGTTTCGTATGTCGCTTTTTTGCTTCTTTTAAGGTATTGTTACTGTTAAACATGTTGAATTTCTGACAACATTGTCATTTTTTCTAGTATATGGTAGGGAAACCAGGCTTCCCATCGAAATCGAGCTTCCACCAAATTCTAATGCAGAACAAATAGATATAAGTGAAAGAGTGACAATATTAATAAAGCCTAATCAGTATCGAAATGAAGCATGTGCAAGCATGTGTTTGTTTATTTTTATGAGTTTTCAACAGTATTTCAGTCCTGGAAATAACCAGTACCAGACCCCACTCCTCCACGGCAAACTGACAAATGCATTATCCGCTGGGATTCGAACCCACATCTGAGAGGTATTTTGGATTAGATGTCGGCAACTCTTAATCAGTCGACCATGGAGGTAGTTTCTTCCCAGCAGAAGCCGGGAAGAAACCAGTAGCAATGCAGAGTGAATTGCCTTACTTAAGGATAAACATTCATGATGACAACCTAACCGGAATCGAACCACGGACTCCTGGCTTCGTATCCCAGTACGGAGCCTATACACCACTGACGCTTTACAATTTCGCCGCAGACGCTCTACAAAAATAGTTTATCAAGCAATTCATACATTATCTTTAGCACCAACCCAGTAATCCGCTAGTCAGCAAGTAAACATTTATGTGGTAGTAAATACACTGTCTCCCTTTAAAGAGCCAAACAAAAATTAGCTATTCCTTTAAAGCTTCTTTTGGTATATATAAACATAAGCAGCATGCATTGGGATTGAGATACAGGTATTTTGTTTTGGTCTTTAAAGGGAGACGCGTGTGTGATTAATTCTTATGAGGTCCGTCCGACTGAGCCACAATATAGCTTTCGCTATTGTTTATTTATGCGAAATTCCAGATTGTTTGCTCAATCTGTTTTGCCACAAATCACATTTAAATATTTAATTTATGTGAATGACATAGCAGAGTCACTTACAAGTGTCACACGATTATTTGCAGATGACAGATCATTAGCAGTAAGTTCACGAGATAAAAATCATATTGAAATTACTATCAACCGCGATCTTGAAATTACATCTGCCTGGGCAAAACAATGGTTAATACAATTTAATGCTGCTGCAAAACGGAAGTAATGTATTTTTCACTGTCAAAAAATAATCGCGATGCCCCCGACATCTACTTTCAAAATACACATCTTAATTTCGTTCATTCACACAAGCATTTAGGAGTAACATTAAGTGATGGAACATGGCATCAACATATTTCGAATATAACAACATCATCTTCTAGAATTCTAGGTACAATGCGAATGCTTAAGTTTAAACTTATAAGGAAAACGCTTAATCAAATTTACATATCGTATTTAAGACCAATAATTGAATATGCCTCATTGGTATGGGATAGCTGTACTTTGTATGAACAGAATGTCCTTGAAAGCATTCAGTACGATGCTGCGCGAATTGTGACTGGTCTAACAAGATCAGTATCAATCGTAAATCTCATACGCGAAATTGGCTGGGTCTCACTTGCAGATAGAAGTGTCACAGATTGAAATTATTTGGTAATGACAGTTGTGGCTTTCCATAGTTTTGTTTAAGCGGAAACATCGTGCACGCGCGTTTTTATTTGGTCGCGTTTAGTTTTTATCGTGTATGTTTAACTTCCGGTATTGAATCGGTGAAACTCGACAATTTCCGTCACTGATGTACATTGTCGAGCTCACCCGTGCAATATCGTGAACACTGGTCACTCGTTCTGTGTTGTACTTATCCAATTGTTTTGTTTGTTGTATATGTTTCTATGTGAGAAAGATATCCATTGGTTCTTTTAAATATTCTTAACTTCTGCGCACTGTTTGCTTTTCCTGTCCCGCTCACTTTTTACAGTCATCTCTTGCGAGTCAGACGTTTAGTAATTTATTTGCTATTATTTAATAGATCTACATTTACTTTATTTCAATTTATATTGAAATAATTCCAATAGTAATATCTTCATACAGACGCTGTGGTAAGAAATAATATTATTAAGATCCAATTTATTTATTGTATTTCTTATTCCGCGTCGATTGTGTATATATTGTTATTTCATTGTATTTTGTTTTTATATGTAATGTATTGTATATGATGTATAATTATTTCATTATCTTTTTAGACCATTTTTACTTGGATTAAAATATCGAACCTACGCCCAGAGTTTTGTTTCTGTACCACCAGAATATTTAACCCTGCGACAGAAGGAAAATGCAAAAATTGATTCTTGTTTTTAAACATAGTCGAGGCGAGCTTCCCTGTTATTTGAGCGACATCTTCCCAGAAATAGTTGGTACATATAATTTAAGAAACAACGAGAATTATGCAACGGTTGCCCGACGATTAGAAATTTATTCGAAATCAGTTATACCCTCCTCTATTAAAGTATGGAATAGTGTGAGGTTAGGTAATTTTTTTAAATTACATAAGCTTCTTACTTAGTTAACATAATGATAATGGTAATTAAGTATTACTAGCACCATGGATAATTGCCATAATTATTGTTCCATTTTTACTTACATTTATTGAGGTCAATATCACATGTGTACATGTATAATTTAAGAAATCATAACACGAGAGGTGATATTTACATAAATACTTATTGTCATGCCTTAATACTTCACAAATTGTTAGAAAAATACCTGTTTCTACTAAGCTCATCGATAATTTTATTCATCTTCACTTCTTTGTTATGAAATACGAGTTTATGTTATAAAATTTCTCAATTTCCTAGTCCATGTCCGCCATTTTGTCATACTTCCGGTTTGGTCTATTTATAATCTCAACTCGAGGTCAGATTCATATAAATGATTTCGGAGGCAAAGTTGATTAATAGATTAACTGTTATGTATTATTTATTGATTTAAATTGTATATTTGTTCTTATAATGAAATATTATGACATATTTATTTTCTATTGTAACCTCGAACCACCTAATTTGCATACCAAAACATGTTGGTACTCATTTGCATACCCAAAGCTGATACCAGCGTTCGAATACCAAAAAATCACTTTGCCTCTGTCCTTACAGTAGAGTAGACGTACAAATTTTGTCTCATCCAATTCTTTCGTAAATTCTGATAAAAGTTTCATTCATTACTAAATTTTATCTTGAAAAGGTATCTTGTAAAAGATTATTTTAAACTTGTTGCCGGAAGTTCAGTATCGGTAACGATTTTGTTTACAAACTGTCAAAATTCTGACTTAGTCTTTTTGGGCACATATTTCGGTATTTCGTATATTTGACGGCACTTTTAGTAATAGATAATCGATCTGACCTCGAGCTATTATAGTTTCTCACATTTATGCTGAAATCGTTACAATATTTATTGATTCATGCATTTGGTCTGAATCCCAGCCAGTGTTATTTGTTAAGGCCCTTTACAAAAATAAATCATAATTTAAACCGAAAGGAATGGCTTTGTCCTGAATTTAGTAAGTTTTCCATGTGTTATTTTTAATTGGCCGCTACCAGGCTTGTTGTTTACGCTACCAGTAAACTGTTTAATTACTTATTTACGTTAATACCGATTAACTTTAGCAGTTTATTAGAATAATTGCTGATGTAGTACCCTTGCACATTGAAGAAAAAAGTACCCATTTAAAACAACCTGACTATAAAATCTGAGAAAACTTGGTTAAGAGAGTAAAACTACGGAATGCCGTTAGGGCCATCGCCTATGAATGTGTTGATCTGAAACGCGATAGTCGATAGTACGATGGTGAAAACGCGAAATCACGAAACTACGATGGTGAAAATGCGAAAGCACGATGATGAAAACGCGAAAGTACGATGATGAAAACGCGACAGTACGATACTACGATGATGAAAGCGCGATAAACTATCGTGTTTTCTACGGAATGCCGTTAGGGCCATCGCCTATGAATGTGTTGATCTGAAACGCGATAGTCGATAGTACGATGGTGAAAACGCGAAATCACGAAACTACGATGGTGAAAACGCGAAATTACGATGATGAAAACGCGATAGTACGATGATGAAAACGCGACAGTACGATACTACGATGATGAAAATGCGATAAACTTTCGTGTTTTCACCATCGTACTGTCGCGTTTTCACCATCGTAGTTTCGTGATTTCGCGTTTTCACCATCGTAGTTTCGTGATTTCGCGTTTTCATCATCGTACTGTCGTGTTTTCATCATCGTACTATCGCGTTTTCACCATCGTACTATCGCGTTTTCATCATCGTACTGTCGTGTTTTCATCATCGTACTATCGCGTTTTCACCTTCGTACTGTCGTGTTTTCATCATCGTACTATCGCGTTTTCATCATCGTACTATCGCGTTTTCATCATCGTACTATCGCGTTTTCACCATCGTAGTTTCGTGATTTCGTGTTTTCACCATCGTACTATCGACTATGGCGTTTCAGATTAACACATTCATAGGCGATGGCCCTAACGGCATTCCGGAATGCCGTTAGGGCCATCGCCTATGAATGGTTTGATCTGAAACGCGATACTCGACAGTACGATGATGAAAACGCGAAATCACGAAACTACGATGGTGAAAACGCGACACTACGATGGTGAAAACACGATAGTTTATCGCGTTTTCATCATCGTAGTATCGTACTGTCGCGTTTTCATCATCGTACTATCGCGTTTTCATCATCGTGCTTTCGCGTTTTCACCATCGTAGTTTCGTGATTTCGCGTTTTCACCATCGTACTATCGACTATCGCGTTTTAGATCAACACATTCGTAGTTTCGTGATTTCGCGTTTTCATCATCGTAGTATCGTACTATCGTGTTTTCACCATCGTACTATTGCGTTTTCATCATCGTACTGTCGTGTTTTCATCATCGTGCTATCGCGTTTTCATCATCGTACTTTCGCGTTTTCATCATCGTACTATCGTGTTTTCATCATCGTACTATCGCGTTTTCACCATCGTACTGTCGCCTTCCGGTGCGCATCGAAGAATTTTCCCTCCATGTGACGATTAAAATGTCTGATTCAGAGTCTGAAGGTAAACATTTATTCTGATTCATAAATCTATTTACATTTGTTTATTTAACATCTTTGTTATTATTGAAATAAACTTTGCCGTCTTTCATCTTTGCTGTACAGTACAGTATGGATAAGTTTGTGTCTTAATTCTAATTAACTCGGGGCTGGCGAACACTTGTAGATTTTGTAACACATTCAAGTATACAACAGCAGTCAATGAATTTAAGATTTTGATTTTAATAGCCCAAATTCCAGTTTTGAATTTATTCTACTAGATTCTATATATTTAACTAAATTTTCTTAAAATTTTTACTGGCCCGAACTATTTTTCACTGGCCCTGGGACATAAGATAATAATGGGCCAACGGGCCAGTTCTAAATTCGATGACAGCAACAGTAATTTCCCTTAGTTTAAAGTCCTACACTAATATCATTCTCAAAGTGACATTTTTCTATGTTCAGTGTCTGATTGATTTTCTTTTATCCCCATGCATCCGAACATGTTTATGTAATGGACAACTTTTAATAAATGTGGACTTTTTTGCATTCCTTGAAATCTTGAACGAGTATGAAACTTACATATAAAACTTTGTATTAGTACGTATTTACAAAAATAAATTGGCCAGGCGCCGCACGCGTACAGTACTAATAAATTTTAACCGGCTTAGTGTTTACACTCTCAACATGTCTCCACCCCCTATCGTCACGCCATATTGATTGACACCCCAAAACACAGAAATCATGCCTGTCAATATCGGCGACGTCTGATCTTTTACCGCCTAATATGCAAAGTAATCTCACTTAGCTGGCTCTAATAATTCGTGAAGGTCAAGGATTATGTGTAATGTTTATAGTTGTGGTGTTTATAAGGACATTGGAATTCGAATTCATGACGAAGGATTGTGTTTACCGTGCTTTAACAAATAAAATCTATGGAAGAGTAATTTGTTGGAACAAAGTAAGGTACCTGTCCAGCATTACCTTGTTTTCAATGTTGCTCTTTTACTTTAATTATTAATTGGAATATAAGTCTGGATGTAATACCTTTTCTCATTTTTATTCCAAAACTCATAGCAGCTTTTTGGCCCCTTTTTATATTGAATATAATTCGGTACAAAGTAAGTAATGTTAATTTTAATATTTTATCAAAAAATTGAACTTCCCAACCTTTTCCATGACTCGTCTGAAAATATATAGTTCAAAGTATTGATTTACCTGAAATGGGGTCTCAGTTATTACACCATGTATGGGCAATCAAGCTAGAATTCCCCATGTGTTGTTTCATAGTCAAGTTGAGCTGAATTGACTTTTAAATATTTCAAAAGATTACTGTCAAAAATTAAAGG
>NW_026861233.1:0-74187 GCF_026571515.1 Ruditapes philippinarum | reverse complement strand
ACTGTGAAATCTGTAACAGAATAACAAAAAATGAATTTTTTTTCGTGAAATAAAATTATTTGGCGTTTCTGAGGCATAATGGGCCTTTAATATTTGTAGTTGCTGGCATTACATATAATAAAAAAAAATACAATTTGATCAGATGTTGAAAATTTAAAACGGTGAGACTGTTTTTAAAGAGGATAATTATCGATGTATTGTTTTTTCTTCTTCTGAATAAATATGTTTACATTTTATTCTCAGCATGTTCCGGTACTGCAAATTATCTAATAATTATCAGTTCATATTGTTTGCAAAACTTGACAAACCAACAGTGCCATACAACCAACCATTTGCTTTAAGTCCATTGATTTATTGGATGACTATTTAGTAAAATTCTGGTTGGACCCAATGTTTCTACAATTAAATTCAAAATTTAACCACTTTCATATACATGTACATACATGTACATTGTATATGAATGTTGAAAACTGTTTAAAGCCAGTGCTAGGGGGATTAATGGACGGTAGCTTGCACTTACCATTACCATCCATGACTCAATAAAACCGAGCCTGCAACATTTTCAATTTTGTGTGTCTCAACTCAGTGTGAGTAATGAAGAAAAATGTCAGCAAGCATACCATTGTTTGCACCTGACTTTAAGTTTCTGAAAACCGAGACGTTTTTCATGACGAAAGTTTATACATGAGGATTTTTTTAGAATACAATTTAGTATAATGCTTTGATACTCAGATACCATAATAGTTGGTATTGTTTATATGTATTTATAAAATTCTGTTGTGGCTTGGAAGAACCTAATAATAGGTAATACTAGATTATAATGTTCTTAAAAAAAAAAATTCTGGAAAGTTACTTCAGTTATATAATTACCTCAATGTGTCTGTTTTTGATGCAAATGAATGGGAACAAGATAACATTGTAACAATGATTGTTTGTGTCTTTGTTCCTTAGAAGACAGTGAGGTTAAATTTGTTGGAAAAGTGGTAGAAAAAGATTTGTCGCAAAAGGGCAATATTTGATGCAATCTAATTAAAATCAGCTCCTAAATTAAGCTACATTGGAAGAAATAAGTAGAACTGAACATAATAAAAATTTATTTGATGCTGCTGCAAAACAATATTCAGGTGTTTATATAAATTGAAAAAAATTCTTAAATTTTATTTTCAGACAAATGACAGGATGTCGTTTCATAGTCTCGACTCGGATGAGTTCGGTTTATTGTCAAGCAGGTCGTGTTCTCCCAGCGGCGTAGACACCATTTCGCAGCAGTATAACAGTCTGGAGTATGCTGGAAAAGATGAAACGCAAAGTCCAAGGAATACAACACCACTGGTGGTGAATGATCGGTCCTTATATCAGACCATGTTCATGTCTGATCTTACCTCTAAAGAAGGTTACTGTGGAAATTTACTCCTGATTTAAATTTGAAAAGTGCAATAGTATATAAAAAAAAAAAAATTTTAAAAAAAAAATCAAAAAAAAAAATCAACCAATTTCAGTCAGTGTTAAAGTCAGAATATTTTCTAGCCACAAAGACCAGTATGTCCGGCTTAATTTCTGGTCCAAGTGATTTTTTTTATGGCCAGGACATTTATTACTTATTTACAGAAATTTAATATGCAGGCTTTTTTTTTTGAGACTTTGACAATGCCACATGTGTTTGAATTGTGGGAAAAAACTTGAAAAGTTGAAATTAGGAGTTTTAGAGAAACTAAAACAACTTTTGAACATACCTTATATCCAATACTAGAATAATTTCATTTTTTGTTTGCTATTCAGTCAAATCAAGGTTTAAATTTTTCCTAAAAATGATGAAATTGAAAGATGAGCAAGTCCATTGAAAATAGTTTTAGTTGAACGTATCATTTCAAGTTTTTAGCTCACCTGTCACAAAGTGACAGGGTGAGCTTTTGTGATCGCTTTTCATCCAGCGTCCGTCCATCGTCCGTCCGTCGTCCGTAAACTTTTTCTTTAAATGACATCTCCTCATAAACCGCTGAGCCAATTTCATCCAAACTTCACAGGAATGTTCCTTTGGTGGTCACCTTTAAAAATTGTTCAAAGAATTTAATTCCATGCAGATCTCTGGTTGCCATGGCAACCGATAGAAAAAACTTAAAATATCTTCTTTTAAAAAACCCAAAGAGGTAGAGCTTAGATATTTGGCATGAAACATCTTCTAGTGAGTGTCTATCAAGTTTTTTCAAATAAAAGCCCTGGGGTCAAAATTGGCCCAGCCCCAGGGGGTCATTGATTTTCCCTATATGCATATATATGATATAGTAAAAATTTATAAAATCTTCTTTTAAAGAACCCAAAGAGCTAGAGCTAAGATATTTAGCATGAAACATGTTCTAATGGGTGTCTACCAAGTTTGTTTAAATAAAAGCCCTAGGGTCAAAATTGGCCCCGCCCCAGGGGGTCATTGATTTTCCCTATATGCATATAGTAAAAACTTATAAAATCTTCTTTTAAAGAACCCAAAGAGCTAGAGCTAAGATATTTAGCATGAAACATGTTCTAATAAGTGTCTATCAAGTTTGTTCAAATAAAAGCCCTGGGGTCAAAATTGGCCCCGCCCAAGGGGGTCATTGATTTTCCCTATATGCATATAGTAAAAACTTAATAAGAATAAGAACCCATAGAGCTAGAGCTAAGATATTTAGCATGAAACATCTTCTGATGGGTGTCTACCAAGTTTGTTCAAATAAAATCCCTGGGGTCAAAATTGGCCCCGCCTCGGGGGTCATTGATTTCTCTTATATGTGTATAGCAAAACTTAAAAAATCTTCTTTGAAAAAAAAAAAATAGCTAGAGTTTAGATACTAAGCATGAAACATCTTCTAGTGAGTCTCTACCAAGTTTGTTAAAAAAAAAAGCCCTGGGGTCAAAATTGGCCCCGCCCCGGGGAGACATTTCATTTTCCTTATTTGTGTATAAACAAAAACTTAAAAAAATCTTCTTTGAAGAAACTCAAATAGCTAGAGTTTAGATATTAAGCACGAAGCATCTTCTAGTGAGTGTCCTACAAAGTTTGTTCAAATAAAAGCCCTGGGGTCAAAATTGGGCCCGCCCGGGGTAAATTGATTTTCCTTATGTGTATAGCAAAAACTTAAAAATTCTTTGAAAAAAACCCGAATAGCTAGAGTTTAGATATTAAGCAGGAAACATTTTCTAGTAAGTGTCTACAAAGATTGTTCAAATAAAAGCCCTGGGGGGTCAAAATTGGCCCCCGCCCCAGGTGTGTCACTGTTTTTTAAACTAAATGTGTAAAGAAATAACTTGACCAGCTAGACCTTAGATGTTTAGCATGAAACATCTTCTAATGGGTGTCTACCAAGTTTGTTCAAATAAAAGCCCTGGGGTTTAAACTGGCCCCGCTTCAGGGGCCTATATACAGGTGAGTGACTTCAGGGCCATCATGGCCCTCTTGTTTTTTTTTTCTAAAGCCAAGAGATGACAATTTAATCCCATTCCCTTGTTCTTCAGAATATTAAGCTCCAAATACAAAGCAGACTAGTTCATTACAATAATTCAGGGAGGTTTAGGGTTTCAGTCATTTTACCCTTATTTTTGCCTGAATTTAATGTAGGTGGATTTGCCCATTGGTGAAGTTTTGAACAGTCCAATCAAACATTAACAAATTTTAATATGGAAAAGAAAAAAATTGAGCTTTGATGTGTTCCAAAGGAATAGAAGACTGGTCAGACTACACGAGCTATATACTTGTTTGCATGTCAGGTATAAACGGTGAAGATTTCATAGAATTTTAAAAAGCCGAGTCAAGGTCCACCAATGGTTATAACTGTAAAGAAAAGAGAACATGAATGCTAAGTGTAATACTAAATGTTCACTTAAACGTTAAATAACAGTAAACAAGGGAAGAGAACACGTAAACTGCCCATGCACGCACAGTTCTATAAAAGTCCGCCTCGCCTTGAAACCTGTTGTCACTTGATGGGCAGGTTCGAGATTTTTTACTTTAACAATATCTGGATTAATTCAAAACTTCTACACTGTCAATTTTCACTCGTTCTTATTACATTGTTTATTTTTCTGAATCACTCTAATGTATTGTTAGATTTTTAAAATACAGTGCTCCAATAATTATTTGATTACTATGTCCCATAGCAGTATCAAGGAATTTTTTCCGATGATTGTCACCAATATTCTTGTTCTGAAAAAAAAGTATCAACTAATGCTTCCTGATGAGGATGATTTAACATTATGTTAAATTAAAAGGAAAACTCCACTTGAGATTTTTTTTGACATTGACCAGGACTGGAAAAATGTTTTCCCATATTCGTGTTCCATTTGATGTAGGTCTTTACCAATAACTTGTGTGCTTATTTTTAGATCATAATGACTCTCACTTTGTTCTTCCAGAATAATTATGTCTCCTAAAATTTGAAAATTTTTGGGAGACATATAGTTTATGCCTTCACAGTCCGTCCGTTCCGTTGTCTGTCCATCCGCATTAATCTTGTCCGGCCTTCACAGGTCAAACTACTGGTGGGATTTCAACCAAACATTACAGGGGTGATCAGTACCATACCTAGATGTGCGCTGCATGATGATGATGATCACCGGCACATTCCACTTCACTGCAAATAAAGGCTGCCAGAGCAATAGAACAATCTTGTCCTGCCTTCTCAGGTCAAACTAATGGTGGGATTTCAACTAAACTTTACAGGAGTGATCAGTACCATCCATAGTTGTGCACATCACCAGCACGTTCTGCTTCGCTGCACAAAATGGCTGCCAAAGCTAAAAATAGAAAAATCTTGTCAGGTCTTCATAGGTCAAACCACTGGTGGGATTTCAACCAAACTTTACAGAGGTAATCAGTACCATCCCTAGTTGTGCACATCAACGGCACATTTGACTTAGCTGCACAAAATGGCCGTCAGAGCTATATATAGAAAAATCTTTTCCGGCTTTCACAGGTCAAACTACTGGTGGGATTTCAGCCAAACTTTACAGGAGTGATCAGTACCATCCCTAGTTGTGCACATCACTAGCACACACATTCCGCTTGCTGCACAGCTATCCAGTTTTATCATTTGGATTTCAATGAAACTTCATAATTATGAGTGACCATACATAGTTTTTGGAGACATATGTTTTTGTGACAAAAACCCTTCTTGTTATCTTATAAAAATGAAAATCTATGCAATGTTTTTCACTCAAATGGGCTTACAATTGCACAAAAATCAAAATTAATTAGATTCTGAGTAAAATTTCTTTATTGACCTTCATGTCCTTAGCAGAGTTTTCCATTTCAAGTGCGTCACTTGATCAATGTAAGAATTTCAAATTTTATGCTTGTATGAGTGTTAACCTCAGTGGAGCTGATAACTATGGTATTATAGCAAGTATTTTATGAAATGACAGCCACCCCAATGCTTATTTCAAATTTAAATACAACAAACTTTTTTCAAAAAAAATCCAGCAGTTATTAAAATGCTGTATAACACATGATGCTGACATTGATTTTCTCAACAGGAAGGAAATTCTCTACAGACTATATAATTACTGTTTGTTATTAGGAAATTAGAACTGTAGACACTCCTGAGATAGTTCTCATAGAAAGAAAGGGATATCCATGGTCCTGTTTTAAAACATATACAAAATTGATGGCGTTTTCTCAAAATAAAATCTGATTTATGTGCATATTATGATAGTCAATGTGCCTTTTAAATGCATTTTATATAAAGTTTCAGCCTATGTATGTATGACTATCATTAAACACTCAGATGTGTGTTTTTGTACCTAATATTACTTTAGGAGTTCTAATTCTCTAATTTTCATCATACTTAAAGCATTCAATGTTTAAAGAAAAGTTAAAAGAAATTTCTTGGTGTACTGCAATTGGGTTATTTTCTTTTGAAAATTCTCAAATTTTTCCATCAATTTGTTTCAATTTACATTTTAATCATGCAAAGTTTAAGAAAATTCTCTGCACTTTTTAAATTTTTTGTGTGTTTTCTTTTTATTCTATGTGAAAAAAATGAAGTACTCCCAGAAATGTTTTTTGATGACAGTTATATGTTATAAATTTTTTTAATCTATTTTTAGAAACAACTAGAAATGAGAGTTCAGGAGATGTTAATTCTATAGACAGACAAGATTGGGGATTTACTGTAAGTACTGAAAACAGTGTCAGTGTTTTACAAGCAGGGCTCTCATTTCTTGATTTTTTGGGCAGAGATTTGGCCCCATTATTCTCCCCAATGTATATCTTATATATATTTGAATATAGATATATGTTTCTTGCATATCAGACTGGCGTTTCCGTTAGTTTTACCTATGCTCGAAATTTCATCTGGCATGTGGGGTGCCAGATGAGTGTGTGCTGTCCAATGTTACGCTTTTGATGACGTAATTTTACTGCTAAGAATAAAGTTGTAATTTCATACAACTAGAAAATAGTTACGGGTGTAATGACATAAATACAGTTTAATAGAGTAAAGTGTTTAAATAATTGAATATGGTAGAATATACAAGAGAAAATATCTGACATGTTTGCAGTTCGGATCAGAACATCCGTCTTTCTGGAACCTGCCCATGGACAGTAACTCGGCAAGCCTTGTTACCACCCAACCGCAATATGTGCATTTAGAGCAACAACAACAAAAAATTGTGAAGTTAAAATAAATTTATTTATGGGCAGTTAGAGTGTGGCATGGATAGATTTGTGAAAACATTAGTTTGATAATAAAAAAAACAACATGAAGCAGCTAGGCCAAGCCAAAATTGAAGCTATCATTACAAACATCGAATAACTTAATGGATATAAATAAAGGAGCTTTACTTTGTTTTCAGGATTTTATAAAGCAACCCAACTCAAGTTGTCAGTCTGATCTTTTATCATACGATGCAGTGTCTCCGCCTGGCTCCACCCATTCTGTAACAGTAAGTTGGGACACATCAGAAACAAAATCTGTTCCGGTAACTGTATGTTTGAACACCTCGGAAACGAGCACAGTGCCAGTAACGGTTAGCTGGAACACGTTGAGGACGAGCACTGTACCGGTGACAGTGACATACAGTACATTAGGTACTATATCAGCGGAAGATCTAAGGGACGAAAATAGTATACTGCCACATCCAGATGAAGAACAGTGTAAGTTGTGGTTTTAGAACACAGATATTTTTTTTTTGTGCTTAATTTTCATTAAACTGCGTTTTCCAGTTGAATCCATATTCTTATTCATTTTGGAAGGAAGAACTTTTTCTCCAAGAAACAATAATGTTAGGCTACTCAATGTGAATAAAAGTAAATGAAAAAAATTTATCTGCAAGTAATTGAAAAAGAATAAAGAAACATGATGTTATTTCTCTTTGGTATGGGCAAAGATGCGAAACTTTGACAGTGATGTAAATCTTAGATTTGTTGATATGATAAAGGAAAGTTATCATATCAGACAACTGCTAATCATGAAACTTGTGCAAGGGATTGTGGTTCTGAAACTGATGAATTTTTATTTATGGACTATCATTTTTCTTCCAGTTGTAAATATAAATAACTTCTGCTATTTTATAACTTTGGTGGGCTTGAGGTCACAATCAAGATCAAGATTAAAATTGAATTCTCATATTTTTATGTGAGAACCTTTATTTATTGACTCACCAAGGCTAAATTAGATTTTCTTACATTTTCTCAGAAAGCTTTCATGTATTAGGTTATGCATATAAGGGCTCAATAGATTTTTAATATTACTTTACAAGGACCTGTACCATGGCTGGATTTCAAGGTCACTCAGTACATTCAAGTTCATTGAGGCTAAAAATAGACAATAGGGTTTTCAAACATTATATTGTTGTTTAATTTTTACTTTGTCAAATGTTTAAGTTCAGAGAGAATCCATTGCCTTCCACGATATTCTTGCCATCATCATTTTCTCTTCTTTTTTTTACTATGTGAGATTTTTATTTATAGTTACAGATGCCTATGACAGGGTACCATTTGATGGACCAACACAACAGCCCGAGATCTCAGTATGTTTAGAATTTTATTTCTTCTTCAATGTAACATTTAAAAAAAATCTGCAAGAAATGGCCATTATATGTTATGTGCCAGTCATTTAAAAAAAAGATAAAAATATATCGTGTTGTGTGATATAAAAAGTTGTTTGATTAATATGAACATCCAGACCATAATAACTTTGAATCTAGAAACAATTTGAAAACCCCATTTTACTTTGTACTTTAATATGTGAATTACTGAAACGGAAATTGAGTAACGTTTGCCACCAGTATAGAGCCAGGCAGGCAAGCTCAGCCTCGCGGCATTTCCATGCAGACTGACCAGGCTCGAAACTTATGTAGCTAAATTTTTGTAATTCAGTATAAAACTTCGAATGGACTGTTCCAAATTCAAGACTGAACCAAATCTGTTACACAAATTTTGTAGATAAAAGGCTTACAATCTTCATAGATAGCAATTTTTAATCTGAATATCCCATTTTACTCTGTATTTTAAACATTCTTATTGTATTCTTTTCAGTTTTCACAGTCTGCTTCTAGATTTAACAAAAAGTCTTTTGATTTCCCATCACTTTTATCAACAGCAAAGATGAAAGAACCGAAAATGGGTCTGCAGAACATCAATAACCAGTGTTACGAGGCAGCTATAAGTGAATATTTTGGACGCAAGAAACATTCCAAACATGGCCAGTATATATCGAAACTGAAAAATTCAAAACCTCACTCTATAGCTGCACAAGTTTATGATAAATTACAAAGAGGATCTCCAGGATTAAGTCTGGGTCATAAACAAAGTCCGGTTCAGAGTCAAAGTCCGGTTCATAGTCAAAGTCCGGTTCATAGTCAAAGTGTGGTTCAGAAAACTGATTCCATTGAAACCTCTGTAATAAGCTCAGCATTAAGTAATGAAAACACAACAAAAGATATTTGTTCAACAAAAACAACTTTTTCAACATTTACGACACCCAGCATTCCTTCACCAGCGTCTCCGTATTCCGCAAATGCACATTCGCCAGGTCAAGCGGACAGTCAAAAATCACCGAAATCTCCAAAAGGTGAAACGGACGTGAAAAAGTATCGTTATAATCAGACAGCATTAGCATTACAACAATCTGGGTTAATGAAAACTACGATAAAAACTGCCGAGCTGCTACGTAAAAGCCGACTTTTACAACAAGAACTTTCCAAGTTACGCAAAGAGACATCGAATTTTGTTCTAATGGTGCTGAACAACCCAGAGAATAAACATTTGAAAGATATGTACTTGTCACAAATCAACCATCAAGATAACAATTCAAATTCACAGTGAAATCTCCAAGTGTTGTGAAGCAATATAAATTTGTTGAATCAGGGATTGCATTGCTATTTTTTTTTTTACATATTCATTTTGTCAAATTTAAATTACGTCTTTTTTTTATATGGCTGTAAATGTTGAATATTTAATTTCCAGATATCATTTTATTAGCTCCACTGTTTTGAAGTAGAGCTATTGTACTTACCCAAGTGCAGGGGCGGGGACAGCGTTGGTGATGGCATTAATGTCACACTTTTTGTCAAGTTTTTGTATTTAAGTTGGTACAGTGTATCTTCAAAACTACTAAAAGGAATAGGTTGAACTTCACAGACTTGTTTGAGAGCATAGTAGCAGGTTACTGTCATATCTCAATCACAAAACATGAATTTGGGCCGAACTATTGTCCTTTTTGAACTTGTTTTGCTATCAAGCACTGAGAAAAGTTGAGTATGCTGTTTTACTGACAGTTCTTGTTTATATCAAGATGTTAGGTGTTGTTTATGAACATACTTATGTTTTGTTTATTTGGAATATGTTAGGTGAGAAAGGGTATTGTCTTGAGTCAACAGAGAGGAGGAATTGCTTAGAGTGAATTGTTAAGAGAATAGAGTGAAATATGTAAAGTGCCTTAGATATTAATTTGAGTGCCCATAGAAAAAATGTTAAGTGCTTAGAGTGAATATTTTCAGTGCTTAGAGTGAAAATGTTGACTGTTTAGAGTGAATATTTTCAGTGCTTAGAGTGGATATGTTGAATGCTTAGAGTGAATATTTTGAGTGCTGAGAGTGAATATGTTGAGATGAAAATGGTTGTGTATTTTTAGGGGGGAGGGGGCAAGGGTGGGGGGGATAATGCTGTTTGCTTAAAGATCCTGTATGTTTTATGATTTATATTGTTACTGCGTGTATACCACACTTGCAAGATATTATATATGTATATAATTATGCAAATAAAACAATTTTCAAACATCAAAGAATATGTAAAATGTGTACTGCAAATATTTGTGCACATTATATTTAATCAGTAAATTGCATGCATGTATTTCTTTTTGGAAAACTTGACTTAGAATTTATAGAAAATAAATTTCAAATTACCTCCCTTTATTTACATGAAATGTTAAATTGGGTAATATCTTTATAAATAATGCTTATTGGAAATTACAACATTGACAAATCTTTATTTGAGCATCATACTTATGAAATAAAACCATGAAAGAATTGTGTTACAGGATCTTTAAAGGAATGATGTTGATTTTATAGAGAAAACTTATTTATGACAAGGAGTGGAGAGGCTGATAACTCAGAGAGATTATGAAGTCTGCGATTTTTTCCGACATATTTTACATTCTTATACAGACTGTATCCCTCAGCCTATGGGATTTTTTCCCCTAGACAAAAAAAAAATGTTATAATTTTCCACTAAAATGGAGTCATGGTTTTACCCTTATGCGGAAAAGTTCTGTATTTACAGTAAAGAAAGTTACATACTGAATAAACAACTCTGATTGAGAAATATAGATATTTGATTTGAAAAGGTATATGTGATTATGTTACATTCTCAGTTTGGTTTACTGTACTATGTAAGTCCCCTTCAAAAAAATCACTGGTTGTTTTGAAATTCAGAAGAAAAAAACTGGGTGTGTAACAGCAGGATATGTTGATTTCTTGGGGAATATTTGAAGCTTTAATTGCTATGTTGAATCAGAAATTGCTTTCTGAAGTATTTCTCCAGGGAAATGTGTTGAGAGCTTTGTGGATTATGTTGAGAGCTTTGTAGATTATTTTGAGAGCTTTGTAGATTATGTTGATTGCTTTGAGGAAATATGTGGAGTGCTTGAAGGGAATATGTTGAGAGCTTTGTGAATTATGTTAAGATTTGAGAGAATATTTTCAGTGCTTAAAGAGAATATGTTGAGTGCTATGTGGATTATGTGAAGAGCTTTGAGGGAATATGTTGAGTGCTATGTGGATTATGTGAAGAGCTTTGAGGGAATATGTTGAGTGCTGTGTGGATTATGTGAAGAGCTTTGAGAGAATATGTTGAGTGCTATGTGGATTATGTGGTGAACCTTTAGGCAATATGATTAGTGCACAGCTGAAGTACAGTTGTATGTTAAGTGCTCCGTGGATTATGTTGAGAGCTTTGAGGGAATATGTAGAATGTTTTTATGGATTACACAAATAATTTCATATTCATTGCCATAATTTTTATGTAATCAGCATCTCACATACGTCTGCTCTACAAGGACACAATACTAGTATTATCATACACGTCATGTTTGGCCTTTATTCATTACTTAGGCTAAATAAAATGGAAGCTGTTTCAAAGATGTATAATTGGATGGTATTGGGATCTAAAGTTTGATATGCATTCCAAGTATATGTGGTAAATGTTAAATTCCAAGTATAAGTGGTAAAGATTACACTCCAAGTATAAGTGGTAAATGTTACACACCAGGTATAAATGGTAAAGATTACACTCCAAGTATAGTGGAACCTGTCTAATCCAAACTCGTCCGAACCGGAAGAAAAGTATAAGTGGTAAAGATTACACTCCAAGTATAAGTGGTAAAGATTACACTCCAAGTATAAGTGGTAAATGTTACACTCCAAGTATAAGTGGTAAAGATTACACTCCAAGTATAAGTGGTAAAGATTACACTCCAAGTATAAGTGGTAAAGGTTACACTCCAAGTATAAGTGGTAAAGATTACACTCCAAGTATAAGTGGTAAAGATTACACTCCAAGTATAAGTGGTAAATGTTACACACCAGGTATAAATGGTAAAGATTACACTCCAAGTATAGTGGAACCTGTCTAATCCAAACTCGTCCGAACCAGAAGAAAAGTATAAGTGGTAAAGATAACACTCCAAGTATAAGTGGTAAAGATAACACTTCAAGTATAAGTGGTAAATGTTACTCTCCAAGTATAAGTGGTAAAGATTACACTCCAAGTATAAGTTGTAAAGATTTCACTCCAAGTATAAGTGGTTAATGTTACACTCCAGATATAAATGGTAAAGATTACACTCCAAGTATAAGTGGTAAAGGTTACACTCCATGTATATGTGGTAAAGGTTACTCTCCAAGTATAAGTGGTAAAGGTTACAATCCGAGTATAAGTGGTAAAGATTTTGCTCAAAGTAAAAGTGGTAAAGATTATCAGATTGGTCATATAATATGCTACCATTCCTGATTTATCCTGAATATGTTTACACTCTTTATTTGATTTTGTTAGGTATTGTTTTGTTACTGTTTGTGATTTTTGTACATGATAATATATTACATGTTAATTTAGTTTAAAGACTTTATCTTGTTTTCTCATATTGTGTTCTATGTTGTCTGCAATTTCTTCCCCTTGCTATATTTATTAACTCTTAAAGTGTATAAAACTATATTGCATCCTGGAGTTAACAAAATTATTGCTTAGATTTAAAAAAAATCATTCCAAAATACCTGATTGAAACAAATATGTTAGCATATCAATTATTTCCTAAACAGCAAATAGTACATGCACAAAATCATTGATCATGTAAAATAGTAGAGGAGTGTAATATTTTGTTGTGTAACATTTTATTCTTTTCACATACAACCTTCATGTGTTGTGTTAATCAATATCAGAGACATTCTGTGTAACAATCTGTTGGATAATCAAGCAAAAGATTATGGAAGAAACAGTTTTTTTACAATAAATAAATTTTTTTATAAGTATTTCGATAAGCTATAGCTTTATACCCTTTAACTGTCTGAATTTCTATAGTTGACTTGTTCAGTTTCCATATCTGGAACTGTCCATTATCAATTTTTGGGATATAAAGGTTAAAGAGAAAATGCAATTGATAGTAAGACTTAAATTAATTAAAGGCCCATTATGCCATGGGAAAAGCTGTAAGTCTTATTTCTAATTATTTCTTATTTTTGGTATCTTGTTACAGTTTGGAGAAAAAGAAACTCATTTTTCATATAGTTGAAATATTTGTTACTTATTTTGCTCTGTTAGCACTTGGTTTAATTACATTGAATAGCTATTTTGTATGGAAGTGGAAATATTACTTTGTTTACATTTTGCTACCTTTGGGACACAGGACTGCATATTTTTTTCAGTTATTAAACTACTCACAAGCTCTTAATCCGTTGTTAAAACATTATTAAACACATTTTTGACATTCCTAAAGAAAAAGAAAAAAAATAATTTCCAAGGTATAATCAGCCTTTAATGTAATTTTGTAGGAAAATGCATTATTTGATTTTTGTTATCTGTTATTACAGACACTACACTGCATGTTAAGAAATTATGAACATGACGGTAAATTTGACAACCAATTTTCGTCATTGCCATACTTTTTTGTCAAATGAAAAATAAACCCACTTGTGGATTATTTTTACATATGATTATGAGAAAGTGGATTGCTAGAAAGTTAACCTCATAAAGTTTTAAATGATTTTATATCATTACTTAGTGACATTATGCTCATTTTTTCATTGTCAAGTTCAGTTGAATTGACTATATATTTCAAAAATGGTAATTGGCCAACAGTTGATTCTGGAAAATGTTTATAATAAAATATAAATCAGCCTAAAATGTAAAATACTGCCCCACTCTTTTTATAAACTGAATGTCACAGGTAAATTCTGAAAGATATTTATAGAATTTTGTTTGGCCATCTGAGTTATTTCTAGCTCACCTGTCACAAAGTGACAGTGTGAGCTTTTGTGATCGCTTTTCGTCCGGCATCCGTCCGTTCGGCCGGCCGTTCCTCCGCACTACCGAATAGGGATAGGGGGCCATCTAACTGTAAACAGAACAAATGAGAACAATAGAATTCATTCCGTAACAATAGAATAATAATAGAATAAAATAGAATTGGCCCTCTATTAAACAATAGAAAATAACAAAAGAAATGGCCCCTTATTCCATTTCGGTGGGACGGACGTCCGTCCGTCCGTCCGTAAACTTTTTCTTTAAATGACATCTCCTCATAAACCACTAAGCCAATTTCATTCAAACTTCACAGGAATGTTCCTTTGGTGGTCACCTTTAAAAATTGTTCAAAGAATTTAATTCCATGAAGACCTCTGGTTACCATGGCAACCAAAAGAAAAAACTTAAAATATCTTCTCTTAGAAAATCCCAAGAGCTAGAGCTTAGATATTTGGCATGAAACGTCTTCTAATGAGTGTCTACCAAGTTTGTTCAAATAAAAGCCCTGGGGTCAAAATTGGCCCCATCCCAGGGGGTCTTTGATTTTCCCTGTATGCATATTGTAAAAACTTAAAAAATCTTCTTTTAAAGGAACCCAAAGAGCTAGAGCTAAGATATATAGTATGAAATATCTTTAATGAGTGTCTACCAAGTTTGTTCAAATAAAAGCCCTGGGTTCAAAATTGGCCCCGTCCCAGGGGGTCATTGATTTTCATGCATATAGTTAAAACTTAAAAAGTCTTCTTTGAAAAAACCCAAATAGCTAGAGTTAAGATATTAAGCATGAAACATCTTCTAGTGAGTGTCTACCAATTTTGTTCAAATAATAGCCCTGGAGTCAAAATTGGCCCCGCCCCAGGGGGTCATTGATTTTCCCCATATGCATGTAGTAAAAGTTTTAAAAAATCTTCTTTTAAAGAACCCAAAAGAGCTAGAGCTAAGATATTTAGCATGAAACATCTTCTAATGAGTGTCTACCAAGTTTGTTCAAATAAAAGCCCTGGGGTCAAAATTGGCCCCGCCCCGGGGGGTCATTGATTTTCCCTATATGCATATAGTAAAAGTTTTAAAAAATCTTTTTTTAAAGAACCCAAAGAGCTAGAGCTAAGATATTTAGCATGAAACATCTTCGAATGAGTGTCTACAAAGTTTGTTCAAATAAAAACCCTGGGGTCAAAATTGGCCCAGCCCCAGGGAGTCATTGATTTTCCCTTTATGCATATAGTGAAAACTTTAAAAAATCTTCTTTTAAAGAACTCAAAGAGCTAGAGCTAAGATATTTAGCATGAAACATGTTCTAATTGGTGTCTACCAAGTTTGTTCAAATAAAAGCCCGGGGGTCAAAATTGGTCCCGCCACGGCGGTCATTAATTTTCCTTATATATGTATATAGCAAAAACTTAAAAAATCTTCTTTTAAAAAACCCAAATGGCTGGAGTTTAGATATTTAGCATGAAATATCTTCTAGTGAGTGTCTACAAAGTTTGTTCAAATAAAAGCCCTGGAGACAAAAGGATGTTATTGATTTTCCTTATATTTGTATAGCAAAAAGTAAAAATCTTCTTTGAAAAAACCCAAATAGCTAGAGTTTAGATATTAAGCATGAAACATCTTCTAGTAATTGTCGACAAAGTTGTCAAATAAAAGCCCTGTGGTCAAAATTGGCCCCGCCCCAGGGGTGTCATTGCAGGATTATTCAAATAAAAGCCCTTGGGTTAAAATTGCCCCTGCCAGGGGGGGGGGGGGGGGCAGAAGGAGGAGGTAGATTGTTGTATTTCATTATATGTGTGTAGTTAAAACTTAACATCGTGAAACATCTTCTAATGGGTGTCTTCCAAGTTTGTTCAAATAAAAGCCCTAGGGTTTAAAATGGCCCCACTCCTGGTGCCTTTATACAGGTGAGCGACCTCAGGGCCATCATGGCCCTCTTGTTTGTTCATACAATGTAAATTTTAAAATTGAAAGGAATTATGGCGAAATGTAAAGCTATTTTTACTGCCACCTATACCCTCAATATATACCCTTAAATGGGCATAATGTCACCTTAACATGGTGATATTAGTAAATTAGGCTATTATTGTTCTGATTAGTAATTGGGACTGGAAATAATCTTTTTAGATAAATGTTCCATTTGATGTAGGTCAAAACCAATAACTTAAGTGCAAAATTTCAGATCATTTGCTCACTGCATTTTCCCAGAGTAATTATTCTTAATGGGGAAAATGTCCCAAACTTGAAAAGCATTGCAACGCTTTTCACTCAAATCAGGCTTAAAATAGTATATTTCTTCATTATCTTTTGCACATCTTTATGTTCATGTTGAGTTCATGTTGATAATTGTAAAAAAATTATATTATATATTTTTAGGACCTCAATTGAGTTCCTCTATGGAAATGTAGTTCACTGTAATAATTTGTGCTATAAATTTGAATTAACAAGAAGATCTATGAAGTGAAATGACTACAAAATACAATAATTATACTTTATTGATGTCATAAGAAGCTTTAATAGTTGTGATTAGTTTATTTTAGATTGATGTAACTTTGTTATGATCCTGTTTTAGGGATTGACAGATACAGATACTCTTAAAGGAACTCCACTGTGTTTGTTTTTTTGTTTTGAAATGACGAGACAAGAATTAATTCCTCAGGATTAATGTTCCTTAAGATAAAGTAATAGACCAATAACTTTCGTGCAAAATTTTAGATAATTCACTCATTCCGTTTTTTTTAGGATAATTATTCTATTTGTGAAAAATGACCCAAAAGTGAAAAGCGTTGCATTGCTTTTCACTCTAATTGGGCTAGTAATATCACATAAATATGATTTTTATCTTAATTATCTTTTGAATATCTTTTAAGTGTTTTAAGTGTCCTAGTTCATCTTTGTAAGAAATTCAAATTTTATGTTATATGGATTTGAACCTCAGTTGAGGTCCTTAAAGAATGAAGATCAAGATCTTTTAAAGAATGAAGATCAAGATCTTTTATTTAATGGTTGCTATAAAAATGATTGAATGTTTACCTTAATAATTTCCAATGTTTGTTTTTACAACCAGTAATACATCATGTAAAGTCAATGTATGCATGTTGTAATTTTTGATTTTCAAAAACTAATGGGCATTTAAAGATTTTTGTATATTGTGGGATAATCTATAGTAAATTTATTTAATGATAAGCAATTTATTTTCTGATTTTGCTTCTTTGAAATCATTAAAAACTCACATTGATTTATGTGACACTCATTTTTGACACTCAGTAAGCATTAAAACTTTATGACATTAATGACACTGGTTATTTATGACACTCATTTTTGAGAATAACTTGTGTCCAATTGATCTAATATATTATGGTTTTACATACATATTTTGTATCATTTTGCATTTTTGACATTCATAAGTATTATTGAAAATAAAAGATAAAGTGGTTATATTCCTATACTGTTTTGTTTTTAGCTCACCTCAGCTCAAAGTTTTCAGAGGTGAGCTTTTGTGAGCAGTGTTTTATAGTAAAAGTTAAAAGTTTCCCCTTATCCACAACTCATAACTACTTCTTGGATTTTGACCAAACTTCACATGAATGATCCGTTGGTGGTCCTCTTAGAACAAGTGTTAGATGGTTCCAGTCTGTTGAAACAAACCTGTTGTGTCTTTGAAGGTGAACTCAATTTCTAACACCTACATCAATGCAGCATGTAAAGCAATTATTTTTAGAAATACTTGATTAATATGCAAAACTATATAAAAATTATTAACATTATAACAATTGAACACATCAATAATCTTATAGTATATTAGACACTTATTAAACATCATAAACTAAGGGTACCTGATAAGTTCTGATATTATTCTTTTTATGTTATTTTTAGAAAAAATCTTGTGTAGAATAGACTCAGTTAAAGTTCTAAAGTAAAATTAATTGCTCACTAGAAAATGTAATAGATCTGAATGCAACAGAAGTTAAATATGTGAGCAATTTGAGCAATTTAATTAGAAAGTTAGAACTATCATGTGCATTTTATTGTAGAACTAAAATCCTTTTCATTTTATTTCACAATGGCAAGATCTATTCTTTACATTTTTCGTTAAGAACTATCTTAGAATGACAAGGACTATCCTTTACAATTTATTTTAGACTGGCCAATAAGAGTTCCAGATTTTATTTTAGAGTTAAATAGGAAAACATTTCTAAGTCTTCATGTGTGAACTACATGTACAATGCCCAGAGCATAAATTTCTGACATGAAGAATTGCCTATTGTTCCTCTACAAAAGTAATTGAAGTCAAGTCCCTGGGGTCAAAATAGACTGTCTTGGTGGATGCTAAGATTTGTATTTTAAGAATGATAATTATAAAAATAAACTTCTTAAAAACTATAAAGCCCGGAGCCTAGATTTTTGGCATGAAGCATAACCTATTATTCGTGACAGAAAGTGCGTGCAGCCATGTATATTATCAATCTCCACACAGTGATCTCCCCTTAATTCTTCGGCGTAGATCTCTGCCACCAAGGTCCCAATATATCAGAATTTCTGATATACTATATTTTTTCAAAAATTGTTTTATCAACTGCTTTTATCTAGCAGATAAGTTTTCTCTCATTTATTTAACAATGTTTGTGAATAAATAAATAAATAAATAATATGAATATTTAGAAATAATTTTAAAAAATATGAGATTATTTTCTACCGAGACGATATTTTGATATTTTATATTTTTTAGCTTTTGAATTTATTTTTCGTTATTTTGTATACTTTCGATAATTTTTTGATAAACTATATCGAACGTAGGCACTAAAAGTTAAAAATAAAACAGAAAGAGAAAAATGACGTTAGATTTTCTATGTAACGGTCGATATTTACATTTGAATTTCAACGTTACGTCATGTGACTTTCATCATCATGTGACGTCTTTGAAGGCAGTGATTACAATTCTGCCAAGGGAGGTAATCACTGTGAGGAGTTTGGTATATTATTAGTCTGGATTACCTGCCCTTTCCTCTCGCACTTCCTGTCACATATATTCAGTCATGACTAAAGATATACAATGTACTAGGTTCATCTTTGAGTAAAATTTTTCAATCACAGATTTTTTTTTCAAATCTATGAAATTCTTACTGAATATGTCTACCGAAGTAAAAGAATGAGTAAACTATGTATGGGAAGCTCCGTTCCCTATTATAGGTCAAGTAAAGTTGGTCTTTTCTTAAAAAAAAACACCGTGTGTAAGCAACTTTGGTCATGTGACCACAAAAGTCAACGTACCGGCCAAAATATCTCGGCTTGAGGTAAGTTTTTAGTGAGTATTTTTATGTCCGTGTCCGTTCAAATATTGTTTGAATGTTCTCAAAAAATAAAAAACGTTAGACGAAACTAAATACATTTTTAGAAAGCATCGGAACTGCCGCGGCCGGTAGGCTATGCAGCATGCATATTTTAAATCGGCTGGACAAAAAAAATAATCACTAAAAAACTTACCTCAAGCCGAGATATTCAGGCCGTATACGTGGTCACATGACCAAAATTGCTTACCCACGATTTTTTTTCTCATACTACTTGTAACCCTTTTCTTACGCCTTTTCTGTGTATTTATATGTCATTTTTATTTGCAATGGATTTTTCTAAATCTTTGATTTCATATCTCAGTTCAAAAGTAAATTCTGTTTTTTATTCTGTACACGCCTAGAAATACCTTTATCTCAAACGATGTCAACAGGCATTAAGATAAAAGAACCACAGGGAAATGTAAGCATTTCTTATATCTCGATAATTAAAGAGTGAAAATAAGAATCCTTAAAGAAAGTCGAACACAACATAATTGAAAAAGGCCCATTATGCCTCAGAAATGCTACCAACTTTATTTCTGACTGGAAATGTGTCGTCGTGCCACGGATGTGCCCGCATGCAGCCAAAATTTCTTTTTTTCCATTTTAAGTTCAAAGCCCTTAAAACTATTCAATGTAAACACAAACCATTTTTATACAAAGTTCAAGGCACTGAAACTTTTCAGTGTTAACCTTTTGTAAATTGCAGATTGCATATTTGTAGCCAAAATAATGACTACATACATTTCCACAAAAGTGAGTGCTGAAACTGAAAATTCAAATATTTTCCAATATTCAAGAGAGATAACTTTGTCCAAAATCATAAAACCACGACTAAATTCAAACTTGAACTGCTTATTCTATATGTCAAATTTGAGTTGAATGTGTAAAGCCGTTGGGAGATGAAAAGTTCATATTATATTCAAAGTGAAAAGGACATAACTCTTCCAAAGATCATCAAACCATGACCAAATTCGATCTTGACCTTCACATTTCTTAATTTGTCGTATCCATATAAAATATGGCGAATTTTAGTTGAATGTGTGATATCGTTTGGGAGATAATGAACGGAAACTGAAAATGTTATGGTGAAAGGTGTATAACTCTGAAAAAAGAAATCGAACATGACCAAATTCGAACTTAACCTGCGCATTCCTTTGCCGCATCCATATGTCAAATTTGAGTTGAATGTGTAATACCGTTGGGGAAATTATGAACGGAAACTAAAAACATCCATCAAAAAATTCAAAGGGAAAGGGACATTACTCTGCAAAAAATCATCAAACCATATCAAAATTCGAACCTGACCTGCGCATTTCTTTGCCATATCAATATGTTAAATTTGAATTGAATGTGTTATACCGTTGGGGCGATAATGGACGGAAGCGGAAAACTTAATCAAGGGGTAAAACTCTACCAAAAATTACCGAATTATGACCAAATATTCCAATTTGACCTGCACGTTCCTTTGTCCTAACCATATGTCAAATTTGAGTTGAAGGGTAGATAATAAACGGAAATTGAAAATTTCATATTATTTTCAAAGTGAAATGGGCATAACTTTGTCATAGATCATCGAACCATATAAAAATTCGAACTTGACCTGCGCATTCCTTTGCCGTGCCCATATGTCAAATTTGAGTTGAATGTGTAATACCGTTATGGCAAAAATGGAAGGAAACGGAAAACTTAATAAAGGGGCATAACTCTGCCAAAAATCATCGAACCACGACCAATTAAAACTTGACCTGCACATTTCTTTGTCCTGACCATATGTTAAATTTGAGTTGAATGTGTAATACCGTTGGGTAGATAATAAACGGTAATTGAAAATTTCATATTATTTTCAAAGTTAAAGGGGCATAACTCTGCCAAAAAGTCATCGGACCATGACTTAATTCGAACTTGACCTGCACATTCCTTTGTCCTAGCATTATGTCAAATTTGAGTTGAATGTGTAATACCGTGTGGTAGATAATAACGGAACTTAAAAATTTCATATTATTTTCAAAGTGAAAGGGGCATAACTCTGCCAAAAAATCATCTTTTTTTGACCTGCGCATTCCTTTGCCGTGTCCATGTGTCAAATTTAAGTTGAATGTGTTATACCGTTGAGGAAACTAATAAATTTAATCATGGGGCATAACTGCCAAAAATCATCGGAGAACCCATATTTCATTTGAATGTGTGCGATCGATACTAAGATAATGAACGGAAACTGATGGCAGATATGGAGGGCGATCGTTGCCAAAATTCCAGACATGTAATGTGTTCCTTTTGAAAAACTACTTTTGAAAATGCGAACATGTATGTCTAGCATTTTTGATTGTATTCGTGCAGTGCAAATGATATGCCTCTTAATCCAATCTTTTAATTGTAGGCACCTGGTTTCAAATAACAAGTTTACATGTGAATGTTAACAACTCACCTAACATGGAGAACAACAACAAATTTACAAGTTTATATCTTCCATTGCATATAATACATAAGCATGTTTACTCACTTGTAGATATCTATCTGTATACCTGAAAAATACAAAGGAAATGTAAAACTCGAATATAGAAAGTAATATTTAATAAAACGTGTTTCCAGACGTAGAACTGCAACAGTACGTTTACATAGTAACATGTTTAAAATGATAAAACTAGATTTACAAAGTTAAACGATTTTAAGTCATGCATGACGCCCCGCCTCTCTCTGAGTGTTTACGATCTTCTATTACGGAAATGTACGGACAGGTATAATACCCGTCGCCTCTCTCCCATTTCTCAATAAAGTGAAGGAAAACACGGCGCCCATTCTAACTTTTTTTTTAATTCTATAAAAGTCAAATTCTTTTGGTATCAAATGAAAGATTACTCCATAAGCTTTCTATGAAAGCCTCGGAAATAAAAATGAACTAAATAGATGTATTGAAATTTTTGTTTCAAAATTTATCATTTTATTCCTCTGAAAATAACACTCTCGAATTGGTAAGAAAACACGGCGTTCCCTCCAAACTTTTTTTTTATTTCGTAATCAAGTTTGATAATTAAGGATTGAAATAAAAGTGTGCTTCATACGCTTTATGATAACTAATTATATAATGCCTACAAATAAAAATGAATTAAATCAAAATGAATTAACTTTTTCTCGTTTAAAAGTTTATCATGTTACTTTCTGTAAAATAGAGAAAATAAGAATCCTAATAAAGAACGCTCAAAACGACAAAATTGAGAATGTTGCAGGCTTGGTTTGAGTGAGCCTGTTTATGGACGGTAATGGAAAGAGCAAGTTACCGTCCATGCCCCCTAGCACCGGCTTAAGCAAAATTTAACATGAACTCGTACAATTTTGAATTTTGAAACATCCACTGATGTGTTAATATGGCGAATATCATGGAACCTTCAATGTGACACGTTAGTGCCATACCACGAAAAACGGAATATGGTCCCCAAGTAAAAAATCAAAACACACTCTGAAATTCAGTAAGAGAAACATGGCGGGGCGCCCCTTACTTACTTTTTTTATTTCTTGGTCAATTTTGATAATTTTAGACTTAAGTAAAAGAATCCTTTATGAATTTTCTAGTGATGCCTTAAAAATGAAAATAATTACGTAGAAGTATTTAAAATTTTGTTTCAAACTTATCGTTGTTTATTTTTTATCTCTTAAAACCACGCTCATATATTCGGAAAAAAATGACGTCGCTTTTTTTAGATACTATATTCAAAAAAGAAAATGAATATTGAATGAAAGTTTAGACCATAAGCTTTGAACAAGCATATTAAAAATCTGGAAAACAAAGTGATCCCTCGGAAGCATTAATCACAACAAAATTACATAAGAATTGCAGACTCGGTTTGATTGAGTCTGTACATGAGGGATTATTAACAAGTGCTACATCCCTCATGCCCCCTAGCACCGGCTTGAACGGTACTCAATTCTCATCACTAAATAGCACTGGCATCAATGATCCCGTAGGACCACAACAATTAAACAACACTGAACTTAAGTCCGGGGCAACTTTTTACTTCTGCCACACGGCACTTGACACCTGCTGTTATGAAGTATAAAAATCTGGAAACAAAGTAATCCCTCGGAAGCATTAATTACAACAAAATTACATAAGAATTGCAGACTCGGTTTGATTGATTCTGTACATGCGGGATAATGAACAAGTGCAATTTTTTTATTCATACTGAAAATACCTTATTAAAGATTGTACATATGTGCTATGGATAAGTATTTTCTTGATTTCGGAAAGGAAATCTCGGTGGCCGCTTTCAAATCCTATTTTTGTAAATACTTGCATAGTTTTTGTTGAAAATGAAATTTGTGCCAATACATTTTTCAATGATACCAATAAAGATATTGGATGGTTTTAAGATTATCAATAAATTTACTCCCTTGAAGTTGGTAATTGATTCCAAAAAAAATTTCCAAAGCGCCGATGTTTCTAAGGAATAAATGATAAACAAGATCAACAAGGAAAGGCGGCCCTCAATGAACGCAACCCCACATGACCCAGCAACAAGAACAAGTAGCAAGGAACCCAGGCGGACTCAAACAAAACACAGGACAGTGCACTAGGCAGAGCACGGACAGGCTAATCACTAAAATGATAAATAATTTGTAACTGTGATGTTAAATAATAAGTTAATTAATAAGTTATCTTCATCATAAATGGTAAAATCAGCAATTTTCAAGTGATGTTGCTAGTAACAAAACTTTTGTAACAAATGTAACAAATATATGTTATGAAAAATGCCGTATGTTGTCCTTCAGCTTTATTTAGAAATATGGGAGAGGCGCCGTTTTATACCTGTCCGCAATAGAAGTTCGTAAATACTCCGAGAGGGGCGGTGCGTTAATTATGCTTGACTTAAAATCGTTAAACTTTGTGAATCTACTTTTGTCATTTTAAACATGTTACTGTGTTAACGTACTCTTGTAGTTCTACAACTGGTAACACGTTTTCTTAAACTCTATTTTCTGTATTTAAGATTTACATTTCATTTGTATATTTCATTTCTATAAATGTGTACATATGTATTGCATGCAATGGAAGATACGAACTTGTAAATTTGTTGTCGTTTTAGATGTTAGGTCAGTTGTTACGATATATATGTAAACTCGTTATATAAAGGCGGGCACCTTCAATTAAAAGACTGAATTAATAGGCATATTATGTGCTATGCACGGATAAAATAGAAAATAGTAGGCATACAAGTTCGCATTTTCATAAGTCATTTTAAAAAGGAACACTTTACATGTCTGGAATTTTGGCAACGAACGCCCTCCATACATACAAACTTTTTTTATGTTGTTATAGTTTTCAAAGAAATAACTTTGTTTACATTTTAACAAATCACTGCACGTTAAGTGCTACTTTCTTCGATTGTTTAACTAAATTCATTATTCAAACATTATTAAACACGTTATACATTTCTTAATAATTAAAAAAACAGTGATTTCTAAGTTTTATAAAAAAAAAGTTTTTTTTCTGTTTAAAATTTACTAAAAACTGACTGACCTATATGTATATTTTTGTCCCTTTGTATCTTTAAATTGTTATCATTTTTTGACTAGATTGTCACAAAAAAATAGGTCAGGCAACGTTTGAGATATATTAAAAATTCGTTCACATGAGAATAAATGGTTTGAGCGCTGTTTGTTCCCTTATTATCAATTAATCTGAGCTTTGTAAGTATTTTCTGTAATGATTCAATTTTCTGCAAGGTACCCTTAGGTTCACCTTGTTAATATTGTTTTGGAGGCTTGTGCAACTGACATAAAAATTCTTCATTATTGAAACAGCAACTATAATTTAATCGAGCACGGCCAAACTCATAAAAATCAGATCATCATTTTCGCTCCGGTAGGGAAGCGATAGTTAGGATATGATTTTAATGAGATTGCGTGCTTTGTGTGAATCATTGCACATTGGACCTTGGTGTAAAAGATGATCCGAATATTGAGTGGCAATGGTGTTGCACTCATTTATAGCCAGTCAGTGCTATAACCCTTTCGACCACATTTTCCTCTCAAAGTTACCATTCCTTCACTTATATATATTTTATTGAAAAAAGTAATACTCTACAGCTGTTTGATAAGTTTCCGAGTATTATACACTTCTATCTCCCTAAATGTTTTGAACACATACGCTTGGCGCGTCATCTGGATCGTCTTTTAAATCGTGATTTATTAAAACAAAATCTATACAAATGTCTTTGTCAACCATTGTAATGAATTTCATTCAGCATGAAAAATCCCATAGTATTCCTTTACTTTCCATAGCAACCAGTGACATTGACTTTTTAAAGTAACCACTGACTTTCCATAGCAACCAGCAATTTCAATAGCAACCATTGACTCTCTTTTGCAATCAGTGATTTCATTAACTTTTCATTACAAATAGGGTACATTTCAGTTAAGTGACCAATAAATTTTAAAGGGTCATCATGACCCTCTTGTATCCATTCGGATTCAAAAGTAGATTTCTATTTATAGTTTGGGTATTTTATTTCACAACGATATCAAAATAAACATTTACTAGTAATATTTTCACTTAAGCTGGATAATTTGAACAAATATAAATAACTGATTTAATTTCTTCCACATACCTGAAAATGTTCAAAAAATTGAAATAAAAAAAATGTTGTTACATCTGCAGATTATTAATTAATAGTCGACCATATGCGAGTTATCTCACAGCAAAAACTCACTTCCTTTGTGTAAAATTGTAATCCAGTTATAGTTATGATTATAACATATCAATATCAATATCAATATATATATGACAACCTATTAGCACTTAATTATTACATAAAATATTATTATATTGGTTATACTGATCTAAACTTTGCTAATCATTTTACAAAGTATATTCTGCAAAAAATCTTCAAATGAATGCATAAGTTTTTAATGTTATTATTTTTTCTTATTATTGTGTATTGGAATACATATTTATGGTTTGAATGATACAATGCATTTATTTAATCGCACATTTGACACATTTAAGACTTACAGAAACACCGGTTAATGAACAAATCAAAGGCTCGATTTATCGTTTTATAAAAGTTCCCTGCGTGTCTATTACGCCCTTTAATGTGCAATAGCCTTTGCATAAGCTTAGTTGTTTTACATTAAACAATGCATTTACTAGTATCGTCTATAATGTCAACCAAATTAGACCCATCCATAACCAATTGAAGAACACTTGTTTGGCCGCCGTCACGCATGCTGAAAGTAAATAGGTAGAGTCCGGTCAATGGAGCTGCAAATATTACTGTATGGACGTTATATCCAGCTCCATCGTTCGTAATGCTTTTGTCAAAAACAATATGGTGTCCGATCCCCATATAATCAATATCGTGACTAAGGTGAACTGAGAAGGCTACAACTTCCGCCTCACGCCTTCGTCTTAATTTACCAATGATTTCATTATACTTTTGTTTACCCTGTCGACAAGTTGAAGCCTTTTTTCTTTCTTAACTTTCGTCAACTGATAATTTGAGCCTAGTCACGTTGTCGACTCCAAAGTGACTGTCCGTATTATCATTGACAGTGTTGGCTTCTGCCTTTGCCCAACTTTTATCGTTATACGAGACGCCTTAAATGTGTTTATTACCTATAACCCACACGCGTCCATCTTGCCATTTAATAATTCAAAACAAGCATCTGTTTGAGCATACGAAAAGAAGACAAAAATGAAGTTCGTTAGACGCTTACAAGAAATATTTTGAAGTCGCTCGGCTCGTAAAGTGTATTCTTCATAGTCATAACGTCTATCAATCACATAAACATTTATTTATTTTTTGTTTCCTATAAAAGTTCACGCAAATTCATACTCTTCTGCGCATTGGTCGAATGTTCACCCTAGCTCCCACACGTACGTGAGTGAATTCAACGAGCTGCAAGGGCTGCGTAACAAATTCATTGATAGCAAATATTTCTATTGGGCACGTACATGTATATCAGCAGATTGCATTATCGCAGATTGGATGAGGAAACTACTCAGTTGGTTACATAAGGGGGTGGGGGCGGGCTTGCTATTGCTGTAGGTAATGAATTGGGATTCTGGAAAGTCCTTCATACTGCAATTTGACTTTAAATCAAACCAAGTCAATCTTTATGTTATCTTAGATTGTAATATACATGGCTGCACGCACTTTATGTCACGTGTATTCAGTCATGACTAAAGATATACTACACTCATCTTTGAATAAAATATTTCAATAACAGACATTTATTTAAATCTATGAAGTTCTTACTGAATATGTCTAATCTGAGTAAAAGAATGAATAAACTATGTATGGGAAGCTGCCTTCGCTATTACAGGTCAAGTAAAGTTGGTCTTTTCTTTAAAAAAAACAGACTGCCCGAGTGCCGAGATGATCCGATTGACTTAAAACCCCAAAAAGCTTAAGCAAAATGCTTTCTGTGTTCATGATGATCAACTGGCGATTATTTTATGATAATGCCTTTCCTGCGCTTGATTTTTTGTCCACAGTTCAACATTTGATTTTTATTTCTCACAAAGTAAAACTATCAAAAGTATTTAGTATAAACTTTCAGGTACATAAAATTGAGTAATTTCTCAGTAATGCCCCTGTTCCGCGTAAGACTTTCTTGTTTCTTAAAATAATTTTAATATTTTGCCGATTAAAAGCTCTATGAACGAGAGCTTCCGTGATTTATGAACACATGGCCAATTAAGTGCTCAAAATGAATTGAAGCGCTTCTTTTGTGTGCCAGTTAAATATGAGCCCCCTAATAGGCAATATAAGGAACTATAATTAACAACGTAAGTCTTTATTTACCTTAAAGGACACCTGTATGCAAAATTTAAACAAAGTTTACCGTATGGTTTATGAGTTCTGCAGATTTTCCTTAACTTAAACTTTGCTATCACAGAAATAAGAAACTCTAAATAATCAATAATATAATCATTCTATAAAATGTTTTCCTGTTGAACATTGTTTAGAAACAAAAATAGCATTCAGCTAACAAATGGCATAAGCAGAACTTTTGTTTCTACTCAAATTGATATAAAATGGTATAGAAATGTTACCCTACCCCACCAATTTCAAATAGTTGTTTGACCGTGTTCCTACTTGGCGGGCCTTATTCAAAACATCCTTAAAATTTATCAAAATGAGGGGCTGTTTTCAAAGTTTGCCTATTTTTTTTTAAAGTATATTGGTTGAGCTTGTCAAATATAAAATACGTTTACCGTCTAGTTTTTACTTTATTAGACTTTGAAAATATCAGGAACCATATTTGAAAACACATTCGGCAAAATTAAGCCAAACAAATACCGAATATAATTTTTCATTAAAGTGAAATACTTTTTTCTTATCAAGAGTGATCCGAGAAACACATAAGTAATATTTAACAAAGAAAGAAAAAAGCATTTGCCTTAGAAGTAGGGCTTGAACCCATGTCCCCATAACTTCAATGCAGTTGACAGTAGTTCTTGTCTATTTGAATACTCTCCAAAGTGGAGGTAATGCATTAAGTCGGTCATACCTTAACTCTCTTCAGTGTCGTCAGCAATTATATCAGTTTTGTCTACTACAACAGCACTATTTAGAGAATTTAGTACCACTCAAGTCGGTGCAAGTGGGCATGAGGGATGTTGCACGTATTCATTATCCCTCATGTACAGACTCAATCAAACCGAATCTGCAATTTTCATGTAATTTTGTTGTGACTTATGCTTCAGAGGGATCACTGTGTCTCCAGATTTTCAACAGAATTTGACGAACTCTTGTTATTCGTTCGTGTTTTAGATATTTTATTGCCACATCAGCGTTTTGTTTGTGAAGAAAGTAAGCCGCAAAAGTTGTCCCGTATATTCAATAACAGATTTATTATTTTCAATCCTTAAATATCGTTCAGTACGACCTAATTGTTGTTTTTGTGGAAATTTTAGTTTCTTATATTTAATATTGCTTAAGCCGGTTCTAGACGGTGTGCATTTACCACTTATCTACTCTTAAAAAATTGCAAAAAAAATCATTTTTGCCGTTTTCGATGTTCCTTAGGGACTCAGATTTTTTCACTTTTTTATATGTGGACCATTGCTTTTTTCATACTGCTTGAAACCCTTTCATTACGCCTTTTATGTGTTCTTATACATGTATGTAATTTTTATTTGCAATGGAATTTTTTAAATCATCATATCTCAATTCAAATCCCTATAGTTTTTTCTGTATTTTATTCTGTACAAGCCTAGTTATACGTTTACCACTGATGATGTGAAGGCTTTAAGATGAAATAATGTAAAGGCTAAAATCTGGGGGAAATACAAAGATTTCTTATCTCTTAAAATAAGTATATATGGACAACCACGGAAAACTGAATGACCTTCTGCATGTGTATTTTTGTCCCTTAGTATCTTTAAATTATTATCATTTTTGACAAGATTGTCACAGAAAGATAATACAGGTCAATGGGTCAGGCAACGTTTGAGACATATCAAATATCGTTCACATGAGAATAGAAATATACAGAAAATGTGCAATACCGATAATTTAATCATCCAAAAAGATTGAGGCATGGTTGACTAACATACCTTTGAATCCATACGGACTGACCCTTGTTTAATTAAATATAGCAAATGGATAATGAATTTCCTTTTATGTATATACATGTACATTGTAGTGAACACTTTTAAAAAATCATCCCCTTTATAACCAAGAGGGTATTTGGCATGAAACATTGCCTAGTGGACCTCTCCATCTGCCAAGTTTGTTCATATTATAAACCTGATGTCCAAACTTGCCCCGCCCTAGAGTGTCATTGAAAAGACCAAGAGTCAAAACTTATGTTTGGCATCCAAATCTTGGGTAGTCCTAGATTTCCTTATATGTTAAAAGTCAATCGTAATATATATCTTTTAGGCTAAAGCTTAGATATTTGGCATGAAATATTGTCAAGTGGATCATAACTTTTGGGTCTAAATTTGCTCCATCCCGGGATGTCATTAATTTTCAGAATGAATATAATTATATAATAATTTTTTTCAAGAGCTAGATATTAGAAACTTGGCATGAAACATTATATTGATGACCACTACTAAGTGTGATTAACTTATAGCGCTAAGTCTGAATTGTTACCATCCATGAGGTGAAAAGGGTCATGGAATAACCTTATATGTATATATTAACCAGTGCCTGTCATAGCAACCATTGACTTCTAAAGCAATCATTGACTTTCCACTGCTACCGGTGACTTTCATAGCATACATTGTCCTAGCAAACATTGACTTCCATATCAACAATTAACTTTACATAGTGACTTTTAACTTTCAATAGCAACCAGCGGCTTCTATTACAACCTTTGTCTTTCCATAGCAACCGTTGATTTTTCATTGCAACCACTGACTTCCATAAAATTCATTGACTTCCCATTGCAACCAGTGACTTCAATAGCAATGATTGACTTTTCAAAGTACCCATTGACTTTCCATAGCAACCATTGACTCTCTATTGCAATCAGTGACTTCAATAGCAATTTTAAACTTTCCATAACAAATAGTGTATACTTCAGTTAGATGAGCAATAAAAGGGCCATCATGGCACTCTTATTTTCATTCTGATTCAAAAAAATTATAGTTTGGGTCTTTTATTTCACAATGATATCAAAATAAACATTTAATCTTATTACTTCAAGTATGCTAATTTAAACAAACATAAATAACTGATTTATTTCCCGCCACATGCCTGAAAATATTTAAAAATAATTTTAAAAAAGTGTCTTCAACTGGTAGTCCATTCGCGAGTTATTTCTATAACAAAAAACCACTTCCTTTGTGTTAAATTGTAATTTTATTGTGTTTTCGATACAAGTATATATGTATATGACAACAGTTCAGTAATTATTTAAATATATTTGGACTTATGAATATGATTTCTTAGTACTGATTTTTTTCCTGAGCATATTTAGTACAAAAGAATTCCAGAAAATATGCAGTAACGCCAAAGTTCACGCGAACGTATTGATCCATCGTTATTTGTATACTCCTGAATCCACAACGACTGACCTTTGTTTACATGAACTATCACCGTGTTGCTACTCATAGACTACAAGATAATATATAAAAACATTATAATCATATTGATAACTAAACTTAGCTAATGTTTTACAAAGAATATTTTGCAAACTTCTTTAAATGAATGCATATTTTTTTTATATATATTTTATATTTTATAATCTTTTAGGACAAAAAGTACTTTTGTACTTTTTGTCCCAGTTGTATCGGAAGGATCATTTATAGTTGTAAGAAACTTTTCTGGTGCATATTTGTACTTTTTTAGAAACACAGATTAAAGAACAAAACGTAAGATTCGATCTTATTGTTTTTGAAATGACCATGTTAGGTTCTCTTACAGCTAATTGAAATACTACAGTTACTTCAAACGTTAACTAACTGAACGGTAGTAGAACATTTAACCGATGCGCAGGGGAGTACTTAAGCCTCAATTGAATCTTAAATATGCAAAAGCATTTCAATAAGCTTGATTTATTTACACTAAACTTGCATGTACCTCTTCATTATTAACAGGATTGTCTACAATGTCAACCAAGTTTGACCCATCCATAACCAATTGTAGATTACTAATGTGGTCGATGTCATTCATGCTGAACGTAAATAGGTAGAGTCCGGTCACAGGAACTGTAAATATTCCTGTATAAACGTTATATCCAGCTCCCTCGTTCGTAATGACCTTGTTAAATACAATATGGTGTCCAATCCCCATATGATCAATATCGTGATTAAGATAAACTGAGAAGGCAACGACTTCCGTCTCACGTCTTCGTCTTGATTTACCAATGAATTCATTATCCTTTTGTTTACCATGTCGAATAGCTGAAGCATTTTTTCTTGCGTCAACAGATACATTGAGCCCAGTCTCGTTTTCCTCTCCGAAGTGACTGTCCATATTATAGCTGACAGTGTTGGCTTCTTCTTTCACATATTGTATTTTCTTTGACTTTACTTCTTGTCTTAAGTCTGTTATTGATTTTATCATGTCCATTATTGTCCTCTCTCTCCGCTTTCCCCTTTTTTCTAGACGCTGAATTCGTGTCTGCTGATTTGTAACGATTCTTTCTAGATTCTGAACTTTGTTGGTCAGTTCCGAAGTCCTTTCTGTTATCATCTGCTCAACAAGCTTAGTAATCTGTATCTCATTTTCTATCTCAACACTTGCAGACAAAATAAAAGTCTCCACAAAAAGAAACACTATGGTATTAAGAATTTTGACTAACATCGTTTACCAGTTATATCTCCTGTAGTGAATGTGTAACAAGAAAACTGACAGGTCACAATGTTGACAATCTCTTCATGTGAAATCTTACGTTGTCTAAGATAAGAACATAAGTTGTTGAATCATAATTTGTGTTTATGTACTTGTTATCATTATTAGAATAGGTAGGTCATGTCATAATTTAAACAAATACAAAAAGTAGGGATTTTTTTTTGAATTCGAGGGGATAATGCACGCAAATAAGACACATAGACCCCTTGACTGTATGGTCTTTTTTCTTTTTTTTTTTTTGTTTATTTAGCTAATTATAATTGTATACTTTTATTGTTATATAAGTTTAGTTTTGACTGTTATTTTCTGTTCATTTTTATGTTATAACCGGTTGCATGTTACATGCCTTGATTAAAAAAACTGAAACTGAAAATGACTTCTCAACGACTAAGTTAGTATATTAAGATGACTTTTAAACCCATGACTTTTAAACCCCATGTTTCTTAGTCGCATTTTTGCATGACTTTTAGACGTTGATTAGACATTTCAACCTCTATTTCACTTTTTATGATACTTCGAGAAATACTTAAAGTGACATTGTGCTCATATTTTCATTGTTGAGTCGAGCTGAACTGACTAAATATATTTCAAGAGATTGACTGTTTAAATGATGTTTGACCAACAGATTATATCGGAAAATGTTAAATTTAAAATCTGCCTAAAATATAAAAAGACTGCCCCTCTCTTTTTATAACTTGAACGTTACAGGTAATTTCTAAATGATATTTACTGAAATTTCGTATAAATCTGGTAGTTATTTATTGAAGTAAATTATTAAATCAAGAAGAATTAGGGCAAAATGAAAATTTATTTTTACTTGCACCTGTCCACTTACTATATACCTTTAGATGGTCATACTGTCTCTTTAAAAGGAAATAGCAAATATCTTAATTAAAATGTGTTTACAATATCCGAAAAAAATTGACCCATTAATATAACTAAGAAGTAATAATATAGTTTTATGTCTTTTTAATAAAAAAGTTTGGGACCGAATATATTAAATAAGATTTATAATTTTTAAGAATATCAGCTTTGTGTCTTTTAAATACTGCCACTTTTCTACATTTATAACTCAATCTTGTGAATGTAGTGTATGACATGTTACTTCGAATTTGAAAACCCAGTCAAGATGTTTAATAGGTAATAATAATAAGAAGAATAAGGATAATAATACAAATAATAATACTCATTCTCGAAAAATGCACAATATTTTCCGATATATTTTAAAATATTGAACCCTCATCATGAATGACATACTAGTAACTATAAATATATTCCTTTATACCTCCTTTGTCACATGAAACATTGTTGCAGTGGAGCTAATTGTCAACAAATTCAAAACAAAACATTTTTTTTGAGAACTGAACGAAAGAAAACAAAACTTGCTTAAAACTAAATTTTGATTTAAAATCCCTTAAGTCTTTGCTCAACTTTTTTGCTCAATATAAGACGACTTAAATGTGTCTATATCGGGTACGTAACCAGCCAGATATACCACCCTAAAACAATACTCTTTGTAGGGGACTAGTTTCAAATTTCGCAATATTTTGCAATATTGTATTTATTTAAAATGTTTTCCGTTACTATTTTTCGAAAACGCTAGTAAAAAACCAAACAATTTATACAGTTTAAAGATCCTGTATGTTTTTTGACTGATATTGTTACTGTGTGTATACAACACTTGCAAAAAATTATATATATGTATATATATTTATGCAAATAAAACAATTTTCAAACATCGAAGAATATGTAAAATGTGTACTGCAAATATTTAATCAATAAATTACAAGCATTCATTTCTTTTTGGAAAATTTGACATAGAATTGATGGAAAATAAATTTATAATTACCTCCCTTTATTTACATGAAATGTTAAATTGGGTAATATCTTTATAAATAATGCTTATTGGAACTTATAATATTGGCAAATCTTACTTTGAGCATCATATTTATGAAATAAATCCATGAAAAAAATATGTTACAGGATCTTTAAAGGATTATATACCTGTTCGCAGTAATGTAATAGACATGCAAATGATATTTCCTGATTTTTACTTTTACGATTTGTCCACCTCGATGTTAATTTTTCGTTTAAGAAAAGTCATACATGTATTTTGAAGCGGATCATGCGCATAACAATGTTTGTAGACTGGTTCTAATGATTTTAGACTGTAAAGGAGATTCATTAACTTCAGTTTGATACGCAAACATAAATCATCCTCAACACTGTGGAGAGTTGTGATGACAGTACAATACTTAAGAACAAGAAGTGTCTTTAAAGCAAGAAATAATTTTTGTAGGATTATTAATCTTGAAAAAAAAATGGAACACTTTAAGATGAATGTGTTTTTAAACGAACCACAGTCACTTGGAGTGTGGAGCCTAAAACGCTTTTAAAGTCCAAATAAAATGTATATTTGTCAATCCCAGCACATATACCGATCATATACATGTATATATAAAATAAATGAATATAAGCCGTTTTTAAAAAAATCATATTTCAAAGTCTATAATAATACACAAGATAAAAATGTTCGCCGTAAAAAAATCCGCACACCTACCGCCAGATCAACATGCATTTTATTTCATTTTAAATATTTTCAATAATCCTTTCGTCCATCTACACAAAAGATAAAGTTCTTTACGATGATGGTAAATTTTAAACTATAACATCAATATAAACAACGCAACAGGCGAAATAGATATCAAAATAATCGCCGTTTTACTCCAATTCAAATTCAATATTGGCTCCCTGGCCTAGAAGATGAGAACCAGTCTGGCTATAATCAGAGCCATTCGGTAATATCTTGGTTCTCATATTCAAAATGAAATGAAAAGAAAAGAGAATGAAAATAACTCATTGCTTAATATTGTTCTTGTGAAATGGAGTGTTACTAATAGCAAATTTACCACCTTAGGACACGGATATTGGATGCAACAAATCATCTTGATGTGGTAGACATTTATGCCAAAGTATTTTAAAATCCTCCAATGCATGACAATGTTACAGTTTGAAAACTAATATTTACCTTAAAAATCTTCTAATGAGCAAAGGAACCTTCAAACAATTAAAGTGACCCTGACCTTAGAGGTAGGATCATGGATCTTACACAGTTAGCTTGATGTGGTAGACATTTAAAAGCTCTCCAATGCATAACAAAATTACAGTCAGGACACGAATGTGTTCTTCAAACTTTTCTTGAGAATATGAGTACCTTCTAACTGTAAGGGTGACCATAGAGGTAAGGACATGGCTCTTGAACATGACATGTCGTCTTCATATGGTAGACACATATGCTAAGGTATCAAAATCCTCCAGTCCATAAAAAGTTACAGTCCAATTACAAATGTGTGTACCTTTAAACTCTACTTGTAAGAATGTGATATCTTCAAACTGTGTGACCTTGACCTTTGACTAACGGACATTGGTCTGAAAGAAAAAAAATCACCATGACATGTTTGACTTTTGCCAAGTAATTTTACAATACTTCCATGCATGACAAAGCTATAGTTTGGACACAAATGTTTACCTCTAAGTGTGTCGTTGACCTTTTTGGTTGTGAATGGACCGCGACATATTGTCCGGGTGTGGTAGACACTTGTGCCAAATGATTTAAAAATCCTTTGACCCGACACGTCGTCTTGATGTAGTAGACATTCATGCCAAGTTATTTTAAAATCCTTTGAAGTTACCTTCCGGACACAAATGTGTGTTTCTACAGACTCTAATTGTGATACTGTGAACCTTCAAAATGTCAATGTGACCTTGACATTTAAGAAGGTAAGTGGTTTTTGAATGAAACACAACGTAGTGATGTGGTAGATATTTGTGCCAAGTTATTTCAAAACCCCTCAGTGCATGACAAAATTGCATTTCATGTAGACAAGTTACAGTCCGGACACGAATGCGTGTACCTATTAACTCTAATTGTGTTTCTTCAAAATGTTTGTGTGACCTACACCTTTGAGGTAGGGAGGTGGTTCTTGGACGCGACATATCGTCTTGATGTGGTAAACATTTGTACAAAGCTAACAAAGTAACAGTCCACACACAAATCAAGTGGGGACGTACATACAGACAGACGGACAGACAGACGGAAGGATCGTGCCACCCTTCGGGGGCATAAAATATGCAATTGCGATTGAACAGTTATAATATATGAATCTCTTTAGATACGTGGGTATATCTGGCTAAGTCGACATCCCAGGAGGTTTAGGCCTAACGGCCTCGACATTTGTTTTGCAGAAACATCCCTCGATATCGCCCCAGTTATATCCTCGTAACTAACTCGTTTACTATAACTGTTACTTGTATGAATTTTTGTATTACTTTTGTGTTGCGTAATTTCGTATAAATCTTAAACAGAGATAATTCAATGTTAGATAAAAAAAAATTGCGAATTCTGTAAGAACTAAGCTCCATGTATATTTTAATGATTCGTCGCAAAGAAACTTACAAAGGGACAAACTAATTGAAGTACAAGCTTATATATTGTTGTATGGATATTTTAAATTCTTCTAAAATCAGTATAAAAACACTCCAGAAAAGGTGCAATATCTCCCGATATTAGTTGAAAACATGGAAACCTCATGTATGTAGTATTCTTGAACCCATACAGACAGTCCTTTTGTAACGCGAATTATCGCTGTATTAGTGCTCATCGTCTACAAATACAAAATAACAACAATATTTTTCGCGTATAAAAAACACGCACACACACGCACACGTACACACACACGCACACACAAACTATATACTGCAGTAATGTCTCGATTTCTAAAAGATAATGCATATATACCCTAAAAATGCGGACAAATCTATATTTCAACCATTTTAGGTCCAGATGTTCAATTGTCATTAGGCACGATATTTTGTGCACCCGTGACCACATAATACAACCAAACGTAATAGAATTCTTCCGGGCATGTTCAGCTCGCGGTGAAAGCGCACGTTAGATCATATCATTCAAAGTGCCAGAGATGATTTGTTGACCAGTCGTGACTATCACGGCAGGGTGTGGCCACACAGAGTGTCGTTTTGTTAGAATGAAGTGCTCTGGTCGCAGTTGTGGTTGTCTCCTACAACCACCAAAGAACGACAAAAATAGAACAGAAAAATAGCTTGACAAATCGTCGCTGGTAAAGGTACGAACACCGCACGAAATCAAGTGCCTGTGTGGTTATAACAGGCGGTCTGTCTTCAAACAAGCGGTCTTTAATACTCACATACCATTTTAGCTAAAAGAAATAAGTATATTCTTTTTTATAATAAGCTTATTTATATGACTATCGGCATATAACATTAACTCACACAGACTTTATTCAGTCATAAATATGTTTTCATGTTTTAGATTAATTCATTTATTACCAGCATGGAGTCGCACAAGTTCTAGCTATATCTTGGGGAAATTAGGGCAAATGAAATTACTTTATATCTTAATTCGCCTTTGAGCTTTTTTTTATTTCGTGAAACATACCTCTGTATTAGAGACTGGGTCAATAATGATATCAACGATGTTATTGCCGTCAACCACTAGCTCCAACATGCTTCGTACATAATGGGAATTCGCTGAGTACGTAAATAAGTAAAGTCCGGTCAAAGGTGCAGTAAATATGCCTGTGTGAACATTGTATCCTGCCCCTTCATTTGTAATGACTTGGTCGTATACGATATGGTGGCCAACTCCCATATGATCAATTTTATGACTTAGATACGCTGTGAATGCGACAACTTCCGGTTCACGCCTCTGTCTGTATTTCATGAATATTTTGTCTCTCCGATTAGAATTAGGTCTATTTGTAGCAAGCTTTTGTTCTAATTCCATTGAAGCGTTTCTGTCTTTGCCAATTAAACTGTCCTCAGTATTGGTAGCAGATACATCAATGTTATCTTTAACAGTATCCGGTAAATCTTCATCAGGAGTTGTCAAGCTATTTGATTTCAGCTCGTGATACATGTCAGCCCACAATTTCTTTACATGGCTTATAAGTTATAACTCTTTCTTTACGTCTTCCCTCCTTTTCTAGATTGTGAATTCGCGACTGTTGGTTTTCAACGACGTTTTCTAGCTTTTGAACTTGAATTTTCAATTCCAATGTTTTATCAGCAACTATTTTCTCTATAAGCTCCGTGATATGTTCTTCATCAACGATGTTAACGCCCTCAAAAAGAATCAAACTTTCTAGAAATATAAAAGCTAAAATCTGGAATAACTTGGCAAACATTTTTCCTGAGGCAAATCAATTTCGTAAATGATCTCTGAAATTATTTTGGGGGATTTTATCTGTGGAAACGTCACTGTAGAGAAATTTGCACCTAGTTTTACATGTACATGTATATCTTTGTTGCCTTAGAAGTTATCATAATGACCTCTATTGTCACATCAGATTGTGAGAGTACGTTTGGGTTACGCCGATATTCATACACATAAGTATAAATGGTTTGAAACTTTGCACAATGTATTTACAAAGTATTGTATATACGTGTCTCAAGTTTTGTTGATTGAGTCCATCCTGTATTCTGTATCAACTGGGGATATCGGGGTTGAATGTATCACTTTTTTCCTCGGCTGCTTTAGATAAATTTAAACCAGATGCATGCATTATATGTAAATATTTGTCTTAAATTAGGAAATTAAACGTTTATATTTTCAGACATGATTCAGCTTTTCATTTCTATCACATCTATTAAAATCTCGTAATCAGAAAAACAGATTTTCAATTATCACTATTGCAATGAGATTGTAGTACAATCATCCTTTACACAAAAATGTGGATAATAGGTGGTCTTAAGTGTCTGCAAAGGATAAATAGGTGATAGGCTATCATCTACAGTAAAATTGATCGAGCGGCCACTGATATTCGGCAGTATATAATGGCTTAAACCACAAAACAAAAATGTCTCAAAACGTACACGTTGTTCTCAGTTTCACATGTTTTTAGCAACCACCTTTTTAAGCAGACAATAAATAGGCATGCTTCCCTTACCTAAGGGCTAAGTAATTTGTATCATTTTTATAACATAATAAATAAGTATATAACCAGGATAATTTCCACACCTATGTCTTAAAAAAGTACGATATATGATAAAAACTCACTGCGGTTGGCTCTAAACTACCGATCTCTCGAAAAATTTTGAACTGTCCCTCCAGGTTCGAGCGAACTAAGTTTGATTATACATTTTATCAATTACAACATAAGTATCAGAGTTTCCTCCACTAAGATTTACAAAGGTAAAATACTCATCAAACATCGACAGAAAATATACATGAAAATACCATATTTGAGTATTTCAAAAACGCATTTTATCCGTACATAAATGCCCTACTTGTTTCATAGCAGTTTTCCGGTACAAATAGCACTTTTTAACAAATAAAATAAAATTCTGTCTACCGAAGTGTGCAAGCTTTGACAGAACAAAGTTAGGTTCCTGTTTTAATGTTGCTCTCTAATGGAATAAAGGTCTGAGATGTAACACCTTTGCTCACATTTATTCATAATTTCATAGCAGTTTTTCAGACCTTTTTTATTTTGAATATAATTTAGTACCGATATGCAATGTTAAGCTGGGTTTTTCAAATAGATATAACTTCCCAATTTTTTTATTGTTTAAAAGTGGTGATTTACCTAGAATGGGATTTCAGTTATTGTGCATGGGCATTCAAACTAGAATTCCCAAGGTGTTGCTTGTAAGTGTCGCAAGTTCTCTAATGTAACTTAAAACAACAAACATATTAATCGCTGTACTATGAAAACTGTTTTTTTTTACATAGAAAACAGTTGTTTCTCTGACTGATGCAGTAACATAGATGCTTAACTGAGAAAAAATAGACTGTATGACTGAATGAAAATGATAAAGGGGCAGATTACTGCTAGGAGCCGGAAACCTGCTAGGGAACCCAGTAAAAATCTTTTTTCCATGGAGTCTAGATATCTTGCGTCAACAAAAAAATACTAATGAAAAGAAAACGGGGTGTAAGAATATATATCTCTAAACTAAAATTTCACTCAAAACCAAACGTTACATAAAATATCCTTTTTTTTTGCGCAAAGGATTGAGCTTACTACATTTCATAATGATGAACCAATCTTCATTGAATAATAAAAACGCTTAAACATGTCGTGATTTAGCTCAAGAAAAACCTGGCAATAACAAAAGGTTATACATAATAACTCTGTGACATCTTCAGAGTTATCACAAGAACTCCGGGACATTTGAAAGATCGGGTATAAATCTGTTAGCCGGTGCTTTATGTTTGCCATTATTATTAGGTAATTATGTATGGCAAGGATGAAGATCAGAAATAAACAGGTCAATACTGGCTAATAATTTGGAAATTTTACTAAAAACTACCAGATTTGAAGCAAGAGGATTAAAACTGGCCTGTAAATTAGTTTCTGACACATAATACAAGATGTAAGACAAGCTTAATAATTAAAGTTTAATGGTTAATTAAGCACCTAAAACTCATTTTTGAAAGATGAAAATAACCATTTTAACGAGTGTTTTTGTAGAATATACAAATGTTTCCCGACGAACTCCGTGACAGTTATCACAAGAACTCCTGAACAAGTTATCATAAGAACTCCATCCTTCGTGTAACACTTCCTCCCCCGTATATTGTAGAACGTTTGTTCCGGTCGGAATGCAAATACAATATGTACACGGAAAGTACAATTTAACTATGTTCAATGTAAATGATAAATAATAAAGAAACAAAAGAAATAAGCAAGCATTGTGTTTGTAATTACAGGAGATGGGAAAATTAATATGATATCCTGAAAGCTGGGGGCCGGATAAAGATCAGGCGAGGTCTTCACATAAGTTTGCTATACGCCAAAGGTTGTTTCTTTTTAATATCTCACTCCTGACTCTACTTATCAACCTGATACAATTTCAGTGACATTGACCCTACAGGGACAAAAAGTAATCCCAAGTGAAGTCTTCAAATAAGCTTGTTATAATACTAGTATCTCATTACAAAGTCTAGTAATTGACCCGAAACCGATTTTCTATTCTTCTTACAGTGAGTTTGGCCCAAACGCGATCCATTGGAAGTGGAACCTTCACATAAGCTTGTTATACACTAAATTTCATTGAAATATCTCATTCCAAACCCTTAGACTAGTTATTGACAGGAAACCGATTTTTCTATTTTGAGTAACAGTGGCCTTGACCTTGACCTAGACCCCGCCATAACCAATGCCAAGCAAGGTCTTTAAATAAGCTAGCTATAAACCAGTTTGATTAAGATTAGTTAATCTGTACTAGTTATTTAGAGGAAATTATCTCGTTGGACACCGTCCGTCAATAGCCTGCTTTACCAAGGATTTTCAAAATTGAAAACAACCTGTTAAATAAAGTGAGTGAAAGTTATTCTGTCAATATAAATTTCAGAGGAAACTGACCTCACTTTGTTTCATAATTACAACTATTTCATAGCCTTTACATGTACAAAACAAGGCTGAGATACAGATATACGCCGACCGGTACATGCGTGTCATCTTATTGCATGAAAAAGGAGGCAAATCTATGTAGATTTTTTTTATAATAAATTAGATCTACACTTAACAAATCAAATAAACGTGCATGCATAAAATTTGTTATATGTGGCTCAGTATTTGGCCAATCAAAATTCAAAAGATAGAGAGGAATAGTGATGATTTCACAATAAAAAAATCAAGGCACATGCGCAATAAATGCGAAAGTGCGTGAAAACATAATGTGACGATGAATGGTATAGTTTATCAAACACCGTGTATGTCCATCACAGACTGGTAGCGTTCTTGCACAGATGTGACAGGTAGATTGGTCACTCTTAAACAATCGTCCGCAGGTTTTGGTACTGAACCAGACAATTTAGATAAACTTGTGAGGGTAAAATCGTGTTCATAAACGGTAATCTAGATAATCCGACCTCTACTTTATACCAGGTAGGTTAGAATGAGATATTTTCACTGACATATGCTAAGAATAACAAGGCAGATGTTGCAGGAAGGCGCAGCAGCACGCATAGCAAAACCGACAGCACTTTTTCTGCATGTAAACAACATCTACGTAGTTGATGCACCATAAAAGTCATTAGACTCTAATATGATAGAAGAATGACGAGTGCAGAGTCACAGACAACAGTTCAAAAGTGGGCAAATCTACACAAATCGTCAAAAACACCATATTCTAGAACCAACCGTTTAAACACCATTTGTCTGATTCCGTTGCAGATTCGTTTTTGTACAACTTTAGAGGATGTTCTTTGCACAAAATGAAGACCAAAGCCCTACCCCAAATTAAATGTCCGGGAGATTTCAGCGTGGCATGACCATTTTTTGGTCCGCCAATTCGATATTCCTCTGTACAAAGTGTTTAATATTTCGCTGAAAAAACACACCATATTCTAGACCCAACCTTTAAAACACCATATCTCTGATTCCGTTGCAGATTCGTTTTTGTAAACTTTGTAGGGTCTTCTTTACAATATGAGGACTAAAGCCCCAACCCAAACAATATGTCCGGGAGATATCCGTATGGCTTTGTCGTTTTTTTTTTTGAACGGCGATTAGCTGTTTTCGATATAACCGTAGATCAAATGAAAATTTGCAAAGTCACAAAAAAAGAGACAAAAACCTCCTGAAATTGAGTTTTCCATTATTTTGATAGACCAGAACTTTATAGGAATGTTATTAGGTTGTGTTAGACAACAACGCGCTTTTGAGCACCTTCTTACAGAAATTGATGCCATGCACAATGAACCATTGTAAAATGAACGCTACGTACTTAAAAAATGTGGAATGTTCAAGTAATATGTGATGGTTAAGAGGATCTTCTCCACAGCAATATAAGGTTAACCTTTTACCCAATGAGCATTAATTAATATATTGCGAAAAATGGCCGTTTTCATTGAAAAGCCTCCTGTAACAAGTTCAAACTGCTATGAAACTATGAAAAATACTTTGAAAAATACTGATGAAACTTGGCATAAATGTTGACTAGACCATAGCCTCTGTAACAGCATGCTCAAACATAAATTTCCTGTTACCATGGCAACGGGGGACGTCTCAAAATTGCCAAAAATCACTATTTTCCATTGTTTTTTTTCCTTCAAAACTGATTTCAAAGTGCTGCAACTTCTCAATGAATTGAGATAGAGTTTTGTTCTTTGTCTATATAAAGTGCATGAATTTTCGTAAAAAACACTATATTCCATAGCCAAACATTTAAATAACATTTGTCTGATTCCGTTTCAGATTCGTTTTTGTACAACTTTGGAGGGTGTTCTTTGCACAAAATGAAGACCAAAGCCCTAACCCAAACTATATGTCCGGTAGATTTCCGCGTGACATGGCCATTTTTTGGACGGGCGATTTGATCTTCTCCTTTTATAAAATGTATAATATTTCATTAAAATACACCATATTCTAGCTAGACCCAACCGTTTAAACAACGTTTTTCTGATTCCGTTGCAGATTCGTTTTTGTACAACTTTGGAGGGTTCTCTTCGAACAATATGAGGAGCTAAAGCCCTAACCCAAACAATATGTCAGGGAGATTTTCCGCTTGACTTTGTCGTTTTTTGAACGGCGATTTGCTGTTTTCGATATAACCATTGAGCAACAGAAAATTTACAAAGCCATATAATGGAGACAAACCCCTTCTGAAAATGGGTTCTTCATTATTTTGATAGATCACAACTTAATAGGAATGTAATTAAGTCATGTTAGCCAAAAACGCGATTTGGAGCTCGTTCTTACAGGAATTGACATCATGCACATTTAGCCATTGTAAAATGAACCCTTAAAAACTGTGGAATGATCAAGTAATATGTTATAATTTAGAGGATCTTCTCCACAGTAATATTAGGCTAAAAATTTGGCTAACGAATGGAAAATGATAGGAATAGGCCCGCATGAAATGTCCGCTTTTTGGAACGGCGATTAGTTCTGTAAGTACATTGAAGATAAAGTCCAAGAAATTTCGTTAAAAACACCATATTCTGGAGCCAACCGTTAAAACACCATTTCTCTGGTTTCGTTGCAGATTCATTTTTTGTATATATTATATGGAATCAGGGTCCTTCAAACATCTGTTATATTTGAACATGCTTTTCGATCCTTGGGAACACAAAGTTTATTTTCAATTATTTATACCACGGCTTTAATTAATTATTTTTAAAGTCGTGATTAAAGCCGTGTGGTATCAAACTTTTTGTAAAAAAATTCATTAAAATGATCAAAATATTGTACTTGCAGAATGTTTCATAACATTAAATACAATGTTCCAACCGGTTCCAACTATTAGATACAATATGCTTTTTCTATACCTTTCATTTTAAATGTTATCACGGGATACATATGTATATTTATATGACTTTAATTTCAATATGCTTACTTAAAAGAACTGTTTATCTACATTTTCAGTCTAACAAAAATAACTTTCTTCATCTGGCATTTTATGTTTCATTTTATATTTTTCAATTGGCAAACAGAAATGTATTTGTTTGTTTTGATTTAACGGTACATAGACTTATAACTGGCCATACCGCGAACAGAAATGTATAAAGTTCACAAATTATAACCGGATGCCGAATCCAGGCTTTATCCGACTTTAATCTGTCCGGTAAATTACGTTTCGGAATAAAGTCCGAACATCCAAAATGGCAGAAAAAGGAAAAATGTTGCAGAAGGGGAAAGGTGGAATGCGAATGGTTCCAGTAAATGAATCATCTGCCAGTCCATTTACCTTGCCTGAACCGTTCTGGATACCAGATGCACAGGTACATGTTATTAACTTATGAAGTCACTCCGTCATGCATATTCTATCATTAATCAAAATTGAAAATTTCATTTTTTTAGTTTCCATTTCTTTTCACACAAGTGCAATGATAACACACCCTCTAAGTCCACTATTTGATGTTTTTTTCTCTCAATTATTTTGTTGTGGATTAATCTGAATTGTGCTCGGCTTGTAGACATAGATAATGATACATGTCGTGGCTTGGAGCTCATGGAGCATATCCTTACTCTACTAGTCCTATAACATAAGACGTTTCTGTTAGTAGCCTGGGTCTCAACGATACCGGTGTACATATTTTATACAAGGTGTTTTTCAGATAAAATTTTACTGACTTGAAAAAAAGAAGGAATAAACAACCTCATTAACATTTAATCCTCTTAAAAATGCATTAATACAGAGTTCTGTTATACTCGTTGCATCTATTTCCGCGTTACATCCGGTTCCGAGTTATTTTCATTTTTCGTTATTATCACTTGAAGCGCCACCTGTATGAAAAAAAACGTGACCTACTTTTCGCTGTGACAGATATATTTGCCAAATACCAACAGTCGGGCATACTTCCTGATCGGGAAACAAGGGGATTCCCCTTCAAGGCTTCCCGATCAGGCAGTAAACGTCAAAATCCTTCCCGATCGGGAAGTTTTTTGGCCTATTTTTACGTAGTTCAGGAAAAATGGCCGCTGCATAATAGTTTTCAACCCACTTCAATATGAACATCCTATTTAAGTGCAGAAAAGATACATCTAAAATCCTACCGAGTCATTTTCTTTTAAAATGCCTAAAACTAAAATTATCTGAAAGTGAATTTGAGTGAAGTTTTACGATTTTACTAAGAAGTAGCGGCTTCCCGTTTTGGAAACACTGTTTCCTGATCAGGCATCTAGCATAATATTCACCATTAAATGTTTTCCGTTTGGGAAGTTTTCTTCTTTAAGTTAGCGCGTTCTATTCTGGAATTATTGCTTGGGACAACACCAACAAATAAAGTTACCTGTGCAACAAATCAACATGTGAGTCATGGTGTGAATGTTTTGAAGTCTGAAGTGTCTAGCAGTTCAGATACAAATGATAGCATCATAGGTGGTGTCTTCTTAAATTTTGTAAAAATGAATATTTGAATATATTCGAAATTGGAAAAACGAATATTCGAACATCAATGTAAGTTCTTATTCGTTCCCGGCCCTAGTTATTTTTATTATGCCCCACTTCGAAGAAGAGCGGGTATATTGATTTGCTAATGTCCACACAATATCTGTATGGCTATAAATTGCATGTATACAATTTTATGTTGAAAAAAAAAATGTTATGTTATGTTAATGTTGGTCGGCCAGTCCATTGGTAGACCTCAGTTATTATCTTAAAAACTATTAATCACAGAGTCTTCATATTTTACATACTATTGGTCATAACTATAGTAGATGAAACCTATTGATTTCAGGGTCACTTTGTCAAAGGTCAAGGTCACAGGGACCCTAAATGTCAGAATGGTTTCCGCTCATTATCTTGATAACTATTTCTCACAAAGTCTTAATATTTCCAAATTAATTAGTCATATGTAGTAGATGACACCTATGATTTTGTGGTCACTAGTTCAAAGGTCAAGGTCACAGGGGCCTTAAATGTCGAAATTGGTTTAAGCTCATTATCTTTAAAACTATCTATCACTAAGTCATTATATTTCACATATTGATTGGTTGTAAGTAGTAGATGGCCCTATCAATTTTTGGGTCTTTAGGTCAATGGTCAAGGTCACAGGGACTGTTTGTTTATCCGTCGTTAGACCACATTGTTTCTGCTGATTATCTTAAAAGCTATTTATCAAAAAGGCTTTATATTTCATATATTGATTGGTCATAACTATTAGATAACATACATTGATTTTGGGGTAACTAGCTTAAAGATCAAGGTTGCAGGTGTTTTAAATTTCGGAATCGTTTCCGCTCATTATCTTGAAAACTATTTATTAGAAAGTCTTTATATTTCACATATTGATTGGTCATAACTAGAAGATGACCCTTTTTGATTTTGGAGTCACTAGGTCAAAGGTCAAGGTCACAGTGACTTGAATGTCAAAATAGTATCCGCACAATATCTTGAAAAGTATTTTTCACAAAGTTTTCCTATTTCATGTGTTGATAAGTCATATGTGGTAAATGACCCTTATTGATTTTGGGGTCACCAGTTTAAAGGTAACAGGGTCCTTAAATGTCAGAATGGTTTGCGTTCATTATTTTGAAAACTATTAACCATTATTTGAGAACTATTTGTCACTAAACCTTTTATATTCCACTTATTGATTGGTTATAATTAGTAGATGACCCCTGTCGATTTTGAGGTCTTTAGGTCAAAGGTCACAAGGACGTTAAATGTCAGAATGGTTTCTACTCATTATCTTCAAAACTACCCGTTATCAAGTTTTTGTGTTTCACATTTTAATTGTTCATAACTAGTAGAGGGCCCCTGTTGATTTTGAGGTCACTAGGTCAGAGGACAAGGTTACAATAACCTTGAATGTTCAAAGTAGATGCTCATAGTTACATTTACATGATAGTATATAATTTATTCCAGCTATATTCCATTTTGTTTAACTTACTAATGATAGATTTCATTCAATTTCAGCTAGAAAGGGGGGGGGCATATATGTCATTATGATATTTCTTGTTTTATTTATTTATTTTATCTTATATTTTATTCATTTTTTAAAATTAATGTGGCTTAAAGGGTATGTTCTATATCTTACGAAATATTTTACCATATTTATTTCACACAATAATTTTGGAAGTATACTTTTTTAAAATTTTAACAATAATTTTTGCATCAGATATATAGCTTTATACACTTAAGTTTCAGAAATATGACACAGTCACTACAAACACATGTTGTATGCAAACACGTCTTGAGCTATAGCCAAAAAAAAAATTATGTGAGCTCTAGTCAACATTTGAATTATTTGAGCTGCCTGGTAATTGTTTTGAGAAATAACACTCTATGCAATGTTGTTCAACATGTGCTTTACAATCTTAACAGTATGAAACTTTTGTATTGTAATGATGATTTTTGCACTGTCCGTCAAGTATAGCTAATGTTTTGATAGGTATTATTACGCCTAACAAGAACATAAGTTTCGCCAGATATATTCTACTCGTCGTGATTGAATTATGTGCCACATGTCTTTAAAAACTGACCAGGCTTGGCAATTTCTAATCATCAAGGCCAGGAACTACAACAAATATAAGGTACTTCCAGATTGGGAAGCAATGTATCTTAAACTTTTAATGATGAATATTTTGCTAGATGCCTGATCAGGAAGCAATGTTCCCAAAACGGGAAGTGGCTAGTTTTTGGTAAAATCTAAAAACTTTACTTAAGTTCACTTTCAGATTATTTTAATTGTAAACATTTAAAAAGAAAATGACTCGGTAGGATTTTAGATGTATCTTTTCTGCACTTAAATGTGATGTTCATATTGAAGTGGGTTGAAAACTATTATGCAGCGGCCATTTTTCCTGAACTACGTAAAAAAGGCCTAAAAAACTTCCCGATCGGGAAAGATTTTGACGTTTGTTGCCTGATCGGGAAACCTTGAGGGGAAATCCCCTTGCTTCCCGATCAGGAAGTATGCCCGACTGACCAAAGGGACCTGGCACAGTGTTGGGATAGTGTAAAAAAGTAATTCTAGAAAAAAAAATTATACTTTATATATAATATATATATTTTTTTTAAATTACTTTTTTACACTATCCCAACACTTAGGGCTTGTCGCATGTATGGTGTGCCAGAATCTACATTAAGGGACCGCACCAGACACATTGTGTCAGTTAATTCTAAAGTAGGGCCAGAAACTTTGTTTACAGACATAGAAGAGTCTAAGCTGGTTCATCACATCAAACATATGGCCAATGTGGGTTATGGGTATACCATGACAAACATTAGGTTCCTTGCAGCTGACTATGCACGTTCTTTGGGTAAAGATATAAAATCTAAGGATTCTTTGAGCACCATATGGTTTTATGCCTTTCTTAAACGACACCCAGGGCCAGACCTGAAAATTGTGCAACCACAAAAGCTTGAAATTTCTAGAGCAAAAGGGGCTTCACAAGATAGAATAGAAAACTACTTTCGTGAACTGCAAGACATCCTTACTGAAAATGACCTTGTTGATAAGCCTGAACGTATATATAATATTGATGAAACTGGTATAAGCACACAACACACTCCACCAAAAATACTCTGTGAGAAAGAATCTAAACCCAAGTTGGTAACATCTCCAAGGTCATCAAATGTTACCATTATAGGTGGAGCCAATGCACTAGTCAACTTTGTTCCTCCGTACTATATTTTTCCGGGTAAGAGATGGAATCCCGAGTTCATCAAAGATGCACCTCATGGATCTGGAGGAGAAATGTCAGACAGTCACAGAACATCTGAGCAAGCACTTTTCTCATGCTTCAAATGCAGAAGACAAGCCTCCAACCTTGATTTTGTATGATGGGCATAAGTCTCATCTATCATTAACACTTACAGAGTGGGCAAACGCCAAAGAAATCAAATGTGCTTTTGTTTGTATTACCACCACATACTAGCCATCTCACTCAACCCTTACATGTTGGTGTATATTAGCCTTTTAAGAAATTTTATTATTCTGAATGCCAGCAGTACCTTCAGAAGAACCCAGGAGCTTACATTACCAAATATGAAATAACCAAGTTGACTGGAAACTCCTACCTGAAGGCATTTTCCCCATCAAATGTCACTGCTGCATTAAAAAAATCAGGTATTTTTCCTTTTGATGATACATGTATATCTGTAAAGGATACTGCACCATCATCCTTATATCCAGTTTAGACAGCTGTAGAGTCATCCATTTCTGATGCATGTGAAAATGTTCCATGCCAACAGGAGCCTTCACATGAAGATCCCAAGTCTCATGAGCCACAATCTCATGAACATGTATCTACTTTCTTTGAAAGCAGAACCATTACATCTGTGCAAGTGAAGCAGAGGCCAAAGAAAAAAATTGTTCCTCCCTATGTATGTGGCAATTTGTTAAATAGTAAAAATAAAGCCATTCTTGAAAATAAAGTCAAATCAAATACATGTACAAGCAAATCAGCCACCAAAAGTGTTAACAACCAAGAAATCTGTGCCAAACAAAGCAAAATCAATACTACCAAATCACCTGTAAATTATACAAAGCCAAGTACATCTGGTATATCTAAATCTGGAGGACCAATCTCTCTCACTACACCATCCTTCTCTGAAAGCAGTGACAGTGACATTGGTGATTCAAATGAAGACAAGTGTTGTGTATGCAATTTATGGTCCCCATCTGATTTAAAAGGATGCACAAGTATTGTTTTCGTAAAATGGGGAAAGTGTGATTATTGTCCTCACTGGGTGCACTTGAAATTTTGCACTGAAGTGAAAGCGCTCAGGAGGGCAACTGTCTTTAGATGCCCCCATTGTGCAAAAGAAGAGTAATAAAAACAAAAAAAATAACAGTAGTGTATGAATGTTTGTGTAAATGAACATGTTATTGTTGATGTTTTACAGAAGTTTTGTTATAAATGTGTGGTGACTGAACTTGTTTAACATTTTGAACAGTTAGTGTTTTGATACCGTTAAATTTATTCAGACAGTATGGTATCACCGTGGGTAAGCAACTTTGGTCACGTGACCACAAAAGTCAACGTACACAGCCAAAATACCTCGGCTGAGGTAATTTTTTAGTGATTATTTATATGTCCAGCCGATTTAAATTATGCTACATAGCCTACCGACCGCGGCAATTCCGATGCTTTCTAAACATGTATTTGATGTCGTCCAACGTTTTGTATTTTATTAGATCATTCAAACAATATTTGCAAATTGTCGATGACAACGTACACACTTTAGTGTAAAAGTGTTGATGAAAGCTTAATAAACGATACGCATGTCATTTTTAAGTAAAATTTCAGGTATTGAAATATATAAGAGAATGTTTTAATGAAAAAGGAACTAGTTTTCTGCTGTAATTTTTTGTATTTATTTAAAAATTGACCAACTTACAGAAATGTCAACGTACACATACAGTCTAGAAAATGTCAACGTACACACTCACAATTCAGTTTGATAGTGGTCTGAACATAAGGCTGCAACTTCGGAGTAGGTGGCTTTTTCTAACAAAAAGTTAGCTTTCAATTTAGATTGCCCTTTCAAACTGTATATAAGTACAGATTTATACAAAGGAAAAAAGTTGCAAGTACATTCATATCATCACAAATAAGCTTAAACAACCTTTAACTTTTTTATTATGTTATTTATTTGTTCTTTTGTGGTTTTCGTTGAGAAGAAAAAAAATTCCAGTTACTCAGATTGCTTAATGATTTACTGAAACAGCAATTTTAAACTGTATTTATTTAGATCATTTTACAGTCATTTAATAATGAAAACAGCCAGGATAAGCGTCTCTTGCTCAACCAACCTAGTGCCTTCTGTAGCAACAAAAGTTGCCAATCAGTGATTTTTTTTTCAATTTTCAAAACAACCTGTTGCTTTCTGAAGGAGAAAATATTGCGCGATAAATCAGAAAAGGGGGAAAACCTGAAATCAAATTCCAACAACTGAAAATGAAATTTACCCGTACATTTTATGAAGAAAAAAAATTAATTCATTTAACATGCATGGTACATAACAGAGGCTATATATAGGGACAGATTTCTGACCTCTAGATGATATAAGTAAGTTGCTGTTAAGTCACGGTTCTGGTAATGAAGATCACTAGGCATTTGAGGGGAAAATATAAGCACTTTTAGGGGAAAATATACTTATTTTGGGCTAGGGGAAACAGCCTTTATTCGGCTGTAAAATACAGTGAAAAAAATCACTGCGGCAATGGGTGTTAATGACGCCGAGTGACTAGTTTATAGGTATTATCAGCATTTCAGCAGTTATGTCATTTTAACCCTATGATTACATCACAAACGTTCTATTAACATTATATTTTCAATAATATATCTCCTTGCAATAGTTTTATAATTGCCACATGTTATATACATTGTTATTTAATACATGTGGAGGCTTAATATACGTGATATATATTTTTGCATTCACAGTTTTCTTTGCCCTTTTTGTTTCACTGAAAATTTTGCCAACCATGTCTACTTATTTACAAGTCTATGATATGTATTCAACAAAATTCCATACATTTTAATAATTTGCATTGCAATCAAAACCATTTTATTTGAGCAAAATGTCGATAACATTTTAGTGCATTGTAACAATCATTTCAATATATATTGTAGCATTTCTATGGGTCATATGACTGTGGTACTTGATATAACTTTTTTAATGTTTAAACAATGTCATTGATTCATATCTATAGCTCATACAATGCGTACAAAATAATATAGGTAAATTTATTACTAGAAACCATTTTCCGGTAAATTTATTACTTGTAACCATTTTCCAGTAACTGGTTTCTTGAGCAGTAAAAGCATTATACTAGAAACTTGGTACTAGTAACTTACCATTTAACAAAAGGATAATTTGTTGCCTTAACCAACCTATAAAATTGTGAATTGTTTATAAGATATTTTTTTACATTCCAAGTGCAAGTAGATATATTCTTGAAAATATAATGTAAATAGGACATAAATGATGTAATCATAGCTAGGGATCAAGTGACACAACTGCTGAAAAACCGGTAATATAAAATTGTAACTCGGCGTCATCGTCAACCTTGGACACTTTTACTGCTACGAAAGGCACTAGTTGGTTGAGCAAGAGATCATCCTGGCTGTTTACGTTATTAAGATGACTGTTATTACGATCTATATTGCAATACGATCTATATTAATCCAGTTTAAAATATAAAAACGGCTGTTTCAGCTTATCATTTAGCAGTTTGAGTAACTGGAAATATGTCTTCTAAAAACAAAAGTACAAATAAATTTTTATAACATAACAAGTTAAAGGTTGTTTAAGCTTATTTGTGATGAAATGAATGCACTCTAAACTATTTCCTTTGTAAAAATAATAGTAATTATGTACAGTTTGAAAGGGCAATCTAAATTGAAAGCTAACTTTTTGTTAGAAAAAGCCACCTACTCCGAAGTTGCAGCCTTATGTTCAGACCACTATCAAACTGAATTGTGAGTGTGTACGTTGACATTTTCTAGACTGTATGTGTACGTTGACATTTCTGTAAGTTGGTCAATTTTTAAATAAATACAAAAAATTACAGCAGAAAACTAGTTCCTTTTTCATTAAAACATTCTCTTATATATTTCAATACCTGAAATTTTACTTAAAAATGACATGCGTATCGTTTATTAAGCTTTCATCAACACTTTTACACTAAAGTGTGTACGTTGTCATCGACAATTTGCAAATATTGTTTGAATGATCTAATAAAATACAAAACGTTGGACGACATCAAATACATTTTTAGAAAGCATCGGAATTGCCGCAGTCGGTAGGCTATGTAGCATAATTTGAATTGGCTCGATAGAAAAATAATCACTAAAAAAATTTCCTCAGCAGAGCTTTTTTGGCCGTGTACGTTGACTTTTGTGGTCACGTGACCAAAGTTGCTTACCCACGGTGTGGTATAGACTTTTATACCGCGGAACCAGATTTACTTCCCTTCAGTAATGGTGGCTATCACGTGACCTATATAATGAAGATAATAATAAAAACAGTAAACATTTGATGTATATTCTTTATGCTGCTCCTTTAATGAAAGATTGGTGGATGTATTGAACAAAAAAGAAAACAAAGGTAAGTGACTTTTATATTATATTTATTCGTTTTTACGCTTAGTACCGCGGAAATAGATGCAAACAGGGTACTATGAAATTCTCGCTCACAACAAATGTAAACAATGGTCGACCATTTCGTATGGCATAGTTAAACAGACTTCATGCTACCGGTGCACTGGTAAAAATGTTATTTATATGGAAAGCCACTTCAGTTTTAATAGCAAAAATATCATTTTAGCATTCTTGTATTCATATCGAAAAAAACCACCTAAAAACAACATAAGAACGTGTGTTTCATAGTTTACTGTTCATCTTTTATTACCCCCAGGGGATCTCTGTTTTAGAATCTTTTACTCCCAATGACAGGTGTATATTATACCATGTGGCTGGATTCAAAAATCCCCTTCACTTAATTTTAGTGTTGTTGTGATTTTCTGGTCCTTCTATATCATTGAATGTATTTTATTTCTATATGATGAAGATTAAATATCAATATGGCACTTTACACAGGCTCCCTTAAAAGACTGAATGAAACTGACTTTTCAATTTTCATAAACTGTTTTATATGCACTGATGGCTTTCCATAGATTTTTTTTTTCCCCAAAAAAATGATGTCAAAAGGTCAATTGACATTTAATGGAGGTATGAATGACCTCAACACCTGTCATTATTTTTTTTTTGGAAAAAAAATGTGTTTTGTAGAGAGACCGATCTTATGCAATAGAGGAAAAGGATAGTAAATGAAAATAAGGTAGGATATGTGAAATATTTTCTTCAGAAACTCATTAAAATGTTTAAAAACTTTGAAATAGCAAATATTACTAGAGCATGTCGATATAAACACTCAGTAGGTGGCGTTGACAATAATATCGCGAGATATAGAGGATATTTGTTTAGTTCAGTGTAAGATCGGGATACATGTATATTTCACCGAGTGAGCACCAAAAGGTATATTTCACGAGTGGCGCAGCCACGAGTAAAATATGAACTTTTGGTGTTCACAAGGTGAAATATATTTGATCTTACACTAAACTAAACAAATTTTCTTTTTATTATATGCAAAGAAACGTTTTAAAAAGACAATAAACCTAATACTGAATGAAAAGCGCGCCAAATAATAATACAACGTGACGTCATTTACAACGTCACGTCATTAAGTTGGTACCCAGTACTGTGAACGCTGGTATTTCACTGAAACAACGTAAGGGGCTTAAATTCAAAACAGTGAAATTATCAAAGTGGTAATTTCACTGTTTCAAACAGTGAAATTACCCGTTTTATATCACCGATATACTTCTATAAACCACCGAAAAGCATGTAATAAATGTGAATACACCGGTACAGTGGAGCCACCGGTATCATGGGGTTCGAGTATACTACGTACACTCCAACGTCTTATTGACTTCTTCATAAGTTCCTTTAGCAAAACGCGCTCACATGTGTACAGGTAACATGGCCGAATGTATATATAGCGGTGAAAGTGGTATAAATTGTATTGGATTGGATTTATTTACATTCGAAGGTGAGTCATTTATTTTTTTTGCTGCACATTGATGCAAAATGTTTTAAGTTTACTTTCTGCATATCTTTTGACTCAAAATATTGTTTTTGTAGTAAATTATGACGGTTTATATAGTGCTTCAAAATCGCTGCGGGTTTTGTTAAAGGAACTTATGAAGAAGTCGATAAGACGTTGGAGTGTACGCAGTACTAACGGAAACGTTTATGTTATAGGACTAAGCCTTACTCCTTCGGCTTCCATAACTTCATAACTTTACATGTTTTTATGTTATACACGCTTTTATGATTTTTGACATTATCTACTATGATGTTGGGATCTAAAAAGACAAAAAAATATACATACATAATCAAAGCAGTCTTCGAAATTAACGCCAGTCCGAGGCCCGAGGCCACAAAATTTAGCATCGGTCCGGTGATTATTGCAAGGTTGGTGGTCCGATGGTCCAGTAGATTTTTTGTCATGAAAAAATATTATAAGAAAAATTCATCAAAATAATGAAGCAGGGTTCTCTAAAAGATGTTCAAAACACTGCGAGAGATGTCTAAATTGTATTGAGTAATGGAGGCCGCCATTTATTTTTGTTGGATATTTTCCGTACCGCACCATACAGTTACGGAAATTAAACCATTGTTTATTAAGGTCATTATTTAGCTATGATTTTGTGATTATTGAATTAAAGTAAATATTTTGTGTGAAAGTGATTTGTTTGAAGAAAATTGCGTTGTTCATGTTCAATTCTAGTCAATTTTTGCCTAAACATTTGGTCCTTAATGATTTTTCAAAGCCCAGAATACAAGATGTATTTTGCTTCTTTCAAAATTCAAGAAAAACAATAAAAGTGGAACAAGCAATCAACACAGGATAAGTTTTAAGGTTTATTTAATGATGATAACCGACGTTTCGACTCTCATGAGTCTTCATCAGGGTTATAAAATCAGTCTTTCAAAATTATCAAGGGAAGCATGATAAAGTGTTTTCCTGTACCCATCAATTTATTACCTATCTATGTATTTGGTCCGGCTAAAAATCACCAGGTCCAGTAAGATTTGATATTTTACTGGCCCGAATGTCCTGTGCTTTTTTGAGTTTTTCGTGAAGTCTGTCAAAGAAGTCCTGACATGTCAAGTCATTTGTAGAACATATTGCTAGTTTGAGTTGAAAGGCATTGATCAGAGTAAACCTGGTGAGTTGCCGAACAAATGGAGGATGATGGCCCTTCGCAGGCTGACATCTTTGTAATATCAGTTTGTAAAATATTGGGTTGGTCATGCAGTCAAAATATTGAGACTAAGTAAATCAGGTACAGTGCAGAATGTTCACTGTTTGTGCTTTGTCTGCTTTCAACGTTTAAGGAACTCCAAGGACCCTGATCAGTGACAGTGAGTCTCATTTCTCCAAGGAAATTTATGAAATGTACTGGTCGGTCACCACTGCCGCAGAGTTTTAGGGAACATAATAGGTTTTAATGCCACCAACAAATACATATATATGTAACTTAGTAAAAGTCTTAAACTAAAACTGTTAAAGTAATACAACTCAATACTCAAAGTACAGCAACGGGTAAGCAATATAAGATTAATGGAAGTTAAACGGTTAAACATGTACATGTAGAAGCATAAGCATTATATATTTAATCACTTGCAAGAAATGCATCAATCAAATTATCAATACATAGGACAAACCAGACACACCATGGGAAAGAAATTATTGCCATCTAGCAGATAATTGTGCACAAAAAGATATCTAGCCCAATGTAAAAATTGTAATCATTCAATCAACACAACAACAAACTGAAGAAACATGGGTTAGAAAACTAAACACTAGATCACCTAATGGATTAACCCAAATACAATAATGAATAACCAACCAGAATTTACAGCACATAAAGCAACACCCGATGTAATTATGGCAAAAGTTATACGAATAAATAACCAATCAACAAGAAACAACAAAAAACGTACTGGTGTTAAATTTAGCAAACTAAGTTGCACTTGGTGTGATAAGTTATATGCCAATATAGACTAAGACAGAACCAAAAAAAGACATAGACTTTCCAAAGAAGACTTACTCAACATCAACTCCCAAGATCAAAATTACACCAGGAACCAAGAAATGGCTACAGAAACCAGAAGTTACAACAGAAGAAAACATCTATGGAACCCATTTCACCTTTTCGACTTAAATATTTACATTAAAGTTAGCATACCACCACAAATATTTACATATGGCTTTAAAAGTTTGCACATTTGTTCACCATAATGACCCCAACCAGTAGACAGGAGAAGGTAACTCTAACAAGCATTTTGACAGAATTATGCCCCTTTTTGACTTAGAATTTACGTTAAATTTTCGTACCACCGTTAAATTTTCGTACCATCTCAAATATTTTCAAATTCCATTGACATAAGGCTTGAAACTTCACACACTTGTTCACCATGTTGAAAGAATGAGGTAACTCTATCAGGCATTTTGACAAAATTAGGTCCCTGTTTCAACTTAAAATTTATGTTAAAGTTTGCATACCACCTCAGATATTTTCATACTTCATTGACATCTTGCTTTGTAACATTTGTTGAAATTTTATACACTTCTTTGAGAGCATAACAGGACTCTCTCCAAGGCCTATAACTGTAACATGGATTTGAAAAAAAATTGCCCTTTTTGTGAACTTTAACTTTCAAGCACTTAGAATAGTAGAGCGTGCTGTCCTACTGACAGGTCTTGTTGTAGCTTGATGAAGGGTACATTATACCCAAAATGGGTAGTTTTATCAAATATATAAACTAACCTTGTGTTTTGATGTGTTGTTCCTGACCCTCTTAATCTTTTAATTAATTCTGTATACACTGTATTTTGGTATGTAAATATCATGTAACAATATTCAATTTTGATTATCAAGGAAAATACAGTGATATCTAATTTTCAATGAACGTTTAAAGGGGATGGTGGCAAGTTACTTTTGGAGGGGGGAACAAAACTCACAAGTATCTTTGATAATATACTTTACACTCTAGATATAAATTACTCAAAATGCAAGATTGTCAAGATAATAACTTCAAAAAAGCTGAAAATGTTAGTTGGAATTAGTAAATAAATTAATATATTAGTGAGTGAGAGGGGTGGGGAAAGTCAAAATATAGTACAAGCACCCTTTATTTCCCATTCTCCCCGCCCACTGCCCCCTTTAAAAAACAAAAATTCAGGTTTTGACACTAACTTTTTCAACAGGTGGTATGCCGGACCACTGGATCCAAAATTCAGGTGGTCTTTTCTGAACACCGGTGGTCCATTTATTTTTTACTCATTTGTTTTTAAGGAAACTTCAAATTTAGAAGAACTACACTTAAAATTGGTGACAGAGACATATTTATTATTAGATTTATAACAACTGAAGAAAACATGTATTTTTTTCTATTTCATTCTAATCAGATAGTAAGTCATTGTAATCCTATTTAGTATTTATTATCTCATTGAAAAATACATAACAGTACTCATATTTCGGTTATGTGACTTCTTCTGCAATTCAAGTTAGGGAATAGTGAAATCATTTGTGAATGCCTTATTTCCTTACTGTTATTCAAATACTCATTGCTCTTCCTGGTACATCTTATAAGAATAATAATTGCTTTTTATAGATTAACATTTTTAATTTTAAAACTATTAAGTTAGAATATTCTTGTCTTTGAAACAATGACATAGTAATGATAAACAGAAAAATTCCTACATAATAATTGAGCTTATCTTCCTCACAGATTTATTATACAGTTGTTTTACTTCCCTGTTACTTGTTTGTTGAAATTTATTTATTTTTGACAAAGTATTTATAACCTTTAAGTTTTAAAGTACTTTAAATAATAAAAAAAATGGATCTCTGATCTTTAAAAAAGTAGCCAAAGATTACTAGATATTTAATTTTTCCTTTGCCTTTGTTTGCACCATTATTCATGTGTTTATCTGATTTCCCATAGTGATACAATGTTATAAATGCAATGCAGTACTAGAGACATTTGAATGAATTTTATACTTTAATTTACAAAAAATAATTTTCTACTTTTTAGCTACACTGCTAGCGAGTTAATAAAAAGTTATGGATGTTTTAAGATCTTTTTGAACTAATGAGATGAATGAACATATACCTGTACATCGGAGAAATGGTTTTAAACAACAATTATAGAACACGTTTTTCGGCCAAATAACCATTCTCCCAGATGAGCACTGCACCAGCTGTAAAATTCAAGTGGTCTAACGGACCAGTTGCCTGTAAAATTAGGTGGTCCTTGCTGAAATCAAGTGGTCTCGGACCAACGGTCCACCGCTAATGTTGAGGCCTGAAAATGTAAAGAAATAAAAATTGATATATCAACATATGATATACATATGATATACAACAACATCAAAAACATGAACTTTGTATATTGAAAAAAAAATTATCAAAAAACACTGTAAATTCCAATTAAAGTTCTAAAAAGTATTTTTAATGGTCATATGCTTCATGCACAAAGTAAAGAATAAGATATTGTCACTCTTTTGTTTTAAATATACATGTATAAAAATATGAGGAAATTAATTTGATTCTATAATTAGAGACTATGTTACATATTTAGATACACACAACATTTGTGAATAATAAATTATTTATATGTTATGACAGTATCTGTCAGTGCTTTTATTTCATGTTTAGATTATAAGGCGATTCTGGCCTTCTGCAATAGCATACCGGTACATTAAATTGTTATATTTACTATTATGAACTTTGAAACAACAAACATTTTTGTTTTTTTGTTTTAAATGTCAAATGTTATGTAGTAACATTTCACTTTTTCTAGTTAACTTATAAGAAAGACCTTAAGTTCCATCTAGATAGTTATTTTGAGTAGGTGCACTCACATTTATGAAACCACTGACCTTCAATAAGCTAGTTGGACAGTGGATAGTCAAAGTGGGAATCTAACCCATGGCTGTAAAATGACTAGTGATACAAAGTTAGCTACAATGTACCATAAACTGCAGGCCAGGGAGGCCCCAGACTTTGATCCAATTAAACCATAAATTCTGGTGTTTTAATTTGAAAACCATTTTCAGCTATAAAACTTTTACAGTATTTTGATATTTTTATTTTTTTTTATTTTTACAGTGTCAGAGTTGCATTCAGTGCCAGGGAAAGTTTGACTTCCTGAACAGAAGGGTAAGAAAATTTCCTATATTGACTTTGAAATTCTTATTTACATGTACATGTACAATATATTTTCATGAAGAATTATTTGTTGGACTGATTGTTTAATGCATATTTTTGGCTGAGCTTACATGTAATTAAAAGTTAATTTACTTCTTTGCATGCTAAGGTATCTGAACATATGATATGCAGCAACAATAAGGTGCAAAGGTAAATGTACACAAAAACTTTTAAGGGATCCTTTATTTATTTCATTATCCCAAAACAATGATAAAAATGATACTAAAAGTAGTATTGAGTTTAATTTAGTTTTGTAGCCATATATGATAGAAGTAGATAAAGTTGAATTAAAGCTTTAACTTAGTTTTGCAAGGATAGGAAGTGATTTATTTTCCAATGAAATTTGAACATCTTAAATGTGCTGGTTTTAGGTTGTATTGGTCAAGGTCGTTGAGTCTTGAAATAGATTTTTGCGGCTTATAACAGATTTTTTTGTACTTTGTCAAGTACTTTGTTTTTGATTATTCAAAGAGGCAACAAGAAGCATCCATCTATATTATTGGTCACATTCTTGTGTTACTTCAGCATCACTGTCGACGGTGTGGGAAATGTTTCTGTGATACATGTAGTTCCACCAAATTATCCCTGCCTCGAATGTTGTACGTAGATCCGGTGAGGCACTGTGCCGGATGTACCGGCATTAGCAAAAAGGAAAACGATTTCTTCGAGAAACATGTAAAAGCTCTGTTAGCTGGTATGTTATTTAAGAAATAACATCGGCCTGAGAGGTGTATATCGGCTATTTTACACCGGTTTGGAGTTTTGATGCATAGGAATTAATCACGAAGGCCGTAGGCCTGAGTGGTTAATTTTTTTGCATCAAAACGACAAAACCGGTGTTAAATAGTCGATATACACCTCTCAGGCCGATGTTATTTTGATTCTAACACGATAAAATAAGGAAGATCACTAATGTTATTTTTTTCAAGCGGAAATAAATTCCGGTGCCGATTTTCGTATAACACTGTTCGATTTTCGCACCCTACTGTTGCGAAGATATAGAAATTATTAAACAAAAGAAATAATTAGAAAAAAACATTATTTTATCAAGTTTTCAACAGAAAAATACTTACGCCGTATTGTGTTTACATCAGTGCCCCATTCATCATTCTTGTATATATGAAATAACGTCAGCTTGTTTATGAATGAGTTGTTTACTTAGGATGATGTCATTATGCTGCTTACGGATTGGCGCCGTTTTGTCAAAATATTTATTTACTGATATGCATTAGTGTATGTGAGATATTATTTCGGTATTGTTTGAAAAGAAAACATTATAAGAACTGAATATATAAATAAAAATGCTTTTTATTGTTGCTTTAAAAGGCCTTGTAAACTATATAATCGAAGGTGAAAACATAACAGCCGAATATACAAGTAGTCCCTTACCAGTGTTTATTGGCAGTTTAACACCGTTTTTTTTCCTTCTTTGTCTATAGTGACAAATCACGTGGAGTGTTAGATTAAGTAATTAACCGAGGTACCTTAACCTGCTCGAATGGAAAGAGATTGATCTTTGCTGCAACTAGTATAGAGCCAGGCCAGCATGCACATCCATACAGTTTGACCAGGCTCTATACTGTTGGAAACTCAATTTTGTAGTTTGTTATTGATTTTTTTTTAATTTCCAAATAAACTAAACTGTTCCAAATTCAATAGATGGCAAATGCTAAGTACATTAACGAAATTCAGCATGTTAGGGGTAGAAGGTCTCAAAGATTAATTTAATGTTCATAGACCCTTGCCTAATTTATGGTACTTTAATTAAATGTGTATATAAATGGATATTATTCAGCACAACTCCTTGTTCATTAAATTCAGGATTGAACTTACATGTACACTCATTCAATATTCTCTGTATGTGCAATCTGACCTGATTTTACTCTGGATGACTATGTAAGTCATTGTGATTGATAGCTGTAAAAGATTGTAAGTTTTCAACAATACATACATTTGTGTGTTATACATATTATTAAAATTTAATAATAATAATAATGTAATATAAATCATATGTTGTAAAAAGTGACATCAAATTCAATGTACAATGTACATATATTTTTTTACAGGTGGGTCATTCCATGTAAATCAGTCAGGGGAGACAAATGACAATGACACTGTGTTTGTATGCAAACTTTCCCCTGATCACAGGTTTGTACATTTATTGCTCCGTCAGTTTTATAGATTTGTGATGTTGAATTTTTTATATTATTTACATAATAAAGAAATTACCAAAATTTATGTCTCATGTCCCTTGCATTTATTTAAATGAAGAAAAAAAAACTAGAAAAAAAAAACCCTCATTTATTTTATTTTGTGAAATACAATAAATTCCTCTTTCATTTAAGTATTTGTATACATTCAAGCTTAGCAATTTTAATACCTACATTGTACTCTCCCTACATCATATGATGGACTCATCTGGCTTGCCGCTTGGAATGACGAATGCAGCGTTGTCCATTGTTACTTTTAGGGATGTCAGGGTTTGATCAACTGTTTACAGATTTTGTCATACTTCACACATGTTTTAAGCTGATCTTGGTATTAATAGCGGGATGGTCTTAATTCCGACGGGGTGGTCTTAAGTAGGGATTTATTCTGTTCTGTAAATTCACCTAATTTTGTGGACACAAAATTCGTGGTTTTGTCACAAAGACCATTTCGGGGATACTTAAATTCGTGGACTGTTATTCAAAAGGTGAAATGTAAATAATGTGATGCAAAATAATCTTACATCAGAAGAAATGAAATTTTGTTGGATCTTAAATTCATGGACCTATCCATGAATACCACAAAAATTAGTATCCCACAAATAATAATGATTTAGCAGTAAATATATATCATATTTATCTAATTTTCATATTTCAGACATTTACACTTTGAGAATGCCAACAGGAGACTAGATGACATCAGTATGACAGACATTGATGCTGTACAGATCTGGACTGAGGAAAACGACTCTGATGGTATGTGGGTACTGGAATTTTAACATATTTAGCCAGATAACATCAAATGAAATGGCTAGATATAAGATATATGTGAATTACAGGTTAGTTATGAACGACCTGCCAGGGTTCTCGGTGACGCATGATCCACGTCCTTATACGCATGTTTTATTGCAGCTGGACGCATAGTTTTCAAAGCTGGCATTCTGCATACGCTTATTTTTTTCCCAAGGACACATTAACATAATTGATAGTAAACAAACAAAGATACATACACCAGCAAGTGATTATACACAATAAGCGGTCAATTAGAATTCATCATTTCATTATAGCCTTAGATAATTAGGTCCTGCTTACAATATTCATCAGGGCATATATCTTTTGTACTTACACCTACATTTCTATAGTGGCTTCTACTAAACTTCTGCAGAACTTTAAAAAATAAGTATTGTTGGATTTTTTGTGATTTCATAATTTAATGCAGGTTTAAGACCCTTTGTTCTTTTTTTCACATTTGTGACACATTGTGTTAAGCCCCCATTTATGCAACAACTTCTAAATTCTCTTGGCATTTCAACTAAACCCTCAAAAAATTATTGTAACCTTTGGGCATACACATTTTTGTAGCTGAAAGAACAAAAAGTAGCCTTGCAAGAATTAAAATTGTTTTGCCACCAAATTTTGTATGGAAGTTGACTTACAAATTTGTCACCAGTCATGGAATTTAAGACATTATTTCAAGCAAAAAATGGAGTTTAATTCATTAAATTTATACAGAATGCTAGTCAGACAAATGAAAGTGGAATTTTACAGTAGACTAAGCAGTTCACTGAGTTGTGGCCTAAGGAAAAGAAACATCTTGTTTGATAATGTGAAAAGACATTAAGGAGGTCAGCTTTACCTGGTATTGAAAGCTATTCAAGGCATTTTCACCCTATCACTAGTGATAAAAAACTTTGGTTTCGAATTTAAAAAAAAAAAAATCTCAGCTGCAGCTCAAAAATTGAAACTGTTTCAACTTGTGAGAACACATTTGGACTATTTTGACTTCTTTGGGTTCAATGAATACTTATGGTGTCATAGTTGGTTGCCTGGTTCTTATTCAGGATGTTTATTTACAACTTCCTGTTGAAAAATTGGCTCTGCATTATTATGATAAAGATAAACATAGGGCTGCCATTAAATATTGCAATATCGATATATCATTGATATTCATCATCCGATCATCCGATAATATCAATACACACTTTCAAATATAGATAGTGATACAAGCTGATTTAGTCAGTGACAAAAATTATAGAAAAATCAAACTTTCTGTTAGTTTGTAGTATTAGTAATGTCTCATACAAGTATGCATAACACTATGATCCCAATTAATAACACACATTTAAATGTTTTTCATTGTATCTACTGTCAAAGTTGATACATCGATATATCGTTGATATTTGTCCCTTGAAATATCGATACCAATTTTTCCTGGAATTTTAGTTTTTGTTCTATATTATCATTATTAAAGACTAAATAGCAATCATCTTTTTGATTTCTTGCAGTGTTAATTCACTTTCAGTATCATTACCATATTTTGTTTAATAAAGTGTTCACTAATGAATTAAATCAGTCAAACTTCTTGATGGGTGGTGAAGAATTGGTATTACAAACAACTCATTCCCCATTCATATGCTCATACAGAGTGTAAACGGTTGAAATAGGTTATGGAACATTGTTAGCAGCATATTATATGGAGGATAAGGTTTATATCCATGTTAGATTGTACATGTTGAGACTGCCTTAACAACCCCCTGAATTAAACGACTCCCTGTCATATGCGACACTATTTTATGCCACAACGCAATTTACTATGAATTCAGTCTGAAATAGGTGGCTCACTGTCTTAATGGCAAGCAACTGTGAAATCTGAGTCCCAATTTGCCTTCAGATTTATATCGATGTACATGTATATAATTATAGATGTTGCCAAAGCATGTTAGGTAAAGCTGTCCCTGTCTTATGTGACAAGCAACTGTGAAATCTGAGTCCCAATTTGCCTTCAGATTTATATCCATGTATATGTATATAATGATAGATGTTGCCAAAGCATGTTAGGTAAAGCGTAAGCCTTAACCTGCAGGAACTGAAAGACAAAAACCATTGCCACCGGTATTTAGCCAGGCCAGCCTGCACACCCCTGCAGTCTGGCATCATCAGGCTTTATACTGTAGGTAGCTTAATTCTTGTATTTTGGTAATCATGTTGAGTCCCTTGTAGCTGAGGGGTTGCCTGTAAGGATTGAGACATCAACATTGCAGCCACTTTTTAGCTCGACTATTCGATAAGAATAAGTAGAGCTATTGCAGTCACCCGAGCGTCGGCGTCGGCGTAACCACTTATGTTAAAGTTTTTGTAATAGTTCAAATATTTTCAAAGTCCATTGACATATGGCTTTGAAACTTTGCACACTTGTTCACCATCATGACCCCAACCTGTAAACAGGAGGAGGTAACTGTATCAGGCATTTTTTTTACTATCAAGCACTAAGAATAGTCGAGCATGCTGTCCTACCGACAGCTCTTGTTATCCCAACATGATCATAAGATGCAAAGTTCTAAATGAGTTTGCATCACTGGAGTCTATGCATCTCTTAGTCCCAGCAGATGAGGTGATTTTAGTTTATGCCTTACTAATTGATTTTAGTTTGATTGTTATTAGCTTATTGAAACACTGTTGAATCTGTTTCTGGAAACGACCAGTACTAAGCAATGAGTGTAATGTTTTTTGCTCAATGGAAACAACAGCTTGTCCCTGACATGGTTTAAACCCTCGCCACCAGCCATCCTTAGATTAGTCTGACACATTAACAACGCTGTGGTATTGATCTCTGGAGATGCTTTCGGTGTGTAACACCCAAGGTTAGCCCAGTTCATCTTTCCTGATCTGGCACCATGTGACCTTAATTGTGTTAGTGCACCGTAAAACTAAACAAAAACAAAAAAATAATCATGTTGAAATCATTTCAAACTTGAAGGAACTGTTTCAAATTCAAAACTGGAAAAAACCATTTCATAAAGTCAGCAAGTAAAGGGTTAAAAGGGGGAAAATCATGGACATATATTTTATTGTCTCCCTTTATTATGTTGTTTATATTGGTACAATTTATAATGCATTCTAAGCCTTGTTATGGTTGGTATTTAAGCTTGAATTTATATCTAGTTTTAAGCATATGAAATTCAGTTTACGTTGAATATGTAACAATTGCTTATTCATCAACCCTGTAATACATAATTATAGGACAAGTTCTCATTTTAATGTAACATGTTTAAGGACTTTATATTCAAATGGAAATTTCTTCGAGCCCCCCTCCCCCCAAAAAACAAAAAAAACAAAAAAACTTTTATTTAATTTCAAGTTAAAGGGTAGGATTTTAAGCTGTAAGGAAGCTCATTTTACAGTGGCCAATGAGGGCAACATCATCATTGCTCGTTCTATGTTTACATTAAATAGGTCACACTCTTGGCATTACATTGTTTGGACAACAGCTTTATGCAATAAAACATTTGAGACTTAGTATAAAATATTTGTACTTCTGTATGTAGTGATCAAAATATCCCATACTATTGTAACAAATGCATTCTGCTATTGCATTTGGGAGAATAAATTAAATTTCCATGCCAGAAAATATCTTGCATATTGAAAATTTAAAATAAATGAGATCGTTTCTTTTATTATTTCTGCTAAATTTATTTGTCTAGTCAAATTATAAACCTCAAGTTGATTTGTTTTACTTGACAAGTTGTAGCTATACATTTAAATAGAATACTTGACTAAATAGTCTGGCTCAATAATTGAAAAACAAAATGGGACTATTGGGGGAATATTTGACTGTGAATTGTGTTGCATCATTCTGCATGCAAGAGAGAATGAAAACATTGGTTGAAAGAGAATGAATAACAGTTTTATTTGCCTTTCATTTTCCTGTAATAATTGTTAATAATAGGTTTGGGGATTTTCTTGATAAAGTATTATTATTAAGTGACATCATATTTAATTAACTGCTAATCTGATAGAACTAAACATGATTTAAGCCTTTGCAGGGGCATCTGAGGCCGAAATGTTTATGTCATTCATTTCTAACCACATGCCCCTCACCTCTATGGATCTGAATCCCGACAAGGAATTTGGAGTCTTTCATCTTAGGAAGCTATCCAGCTAGCTTACAGAACATCTAGGTGATTCTACTCAGGTTAACGATTATGCTTGAAATAATGCTTGGAATGGCACCTTAAGTCTTCCTCCACCAGTAAAGCTGGAACGTCTCGATATGACCTATACTGTGTTGGTGTGACTTAAAACCCAACCAAAAAAACAACATATAAGCCTTTGCAACCAGTATAGAATCAGGCTATGCTGCACATTCATGATATTTGACCAGACTCAATTCCATTGGACCAGTTCATTTTACCAGACTAAGGTAGCACAAGCAGCATTTTTCAAAAAAAAGTTCTTTTAATTAAGATCTGTTGGACATTAAAAGTTTGCAGCTTAGCAAAATTGATGAATGAATAAAATACTTTTTTTATCCAGCACTTTTCTTGTCCAACTTGGCGTAGAAATGCTGCCAGCAATAAAAACTTTCTGAAAAGTGTTATTTTTAGATTTTAACACTCGTTACTATTAAATCTAATTATTTAATGTACAGAAATGTGACGTATTTGTAAAGAAAAATTAATAAGCAAATTAATTTGTAAACAGTTACAAAATAAGCAATTTGCAAGGATTTCTTGATATAAAATGATATTAGGATAAATTATTATGTTTTAACAACTTGAAGATTTGATGTTCAAATAATAGATATTTGGAAAGTTAGATGCAGATTCTAGATTTGAAACATCAATGATATTTGTGTTAAAGTTTGGAAAAAAGACAGCATTTAAAATGGAAATGATTTGCTTCATAAAATTTCAGATCTTGATGGTGAATAATGACTATAGTTTGAAAGTGCATTTTGATTAAACAATACAATCTGATAATAACGGAAAATAATAAGATCTTTTTTTTATTTTTGAGTTATTTGCTCTTTAATAGGAATTAATTTTGCGGCAATTTACGTTCAATATTGCACGATGTTTATGAAATCTGTGTGGGATGAATTTTCAATTTGATGTTAATGTTTTTATATAATTTATCCAGCTTTTTACAAAATGTTTAATAATCTAAATTGATAGTTAAGCTGTTATTGATTATTTTTTGCTCACTTATTGTCCTTTAAATAGTTTTCATTTAAAACTGTTCAGTATTTTCTTGTCAACTTGACAGTTCCATTGCTCACACATTGGGTAATTGACAGTAAATAGAATTTATCCCTCTGTCCCGCCTTTAGCAGTCGGCCGTGATCCTCAATCAATACTACAATTTTCTGCGTACAGTTTTCATTCTATTAGCCAATTCATTTGGGAAATCTTTATTTTATTTAGACATAATATAGTTGGTTAAGTGCTAGTACCGTTTGACAATGTTTGTGGAGAAATTAGATTCTTCCGACGTTCTTCTACGAAAATGTATTTGTTCGGTTTATAGGTTAATGTCTCATGTGTGAGCAGACTGTGGTATATTTTTCCTATATTTTCTAGACATTCTGTGTGTACAGTCTGTATTTGCATTGCTGATTGTCTTGTTTGAAATAATGCAGTTTGTTGAATAAGCAATTATTATTTGAAATAACGCAGCTTGTTGAGTTGGCAATTATTGTTCCGATGTAATACTATATGATGATGATGATCATTGCAGTGTTTGTTTAATTGATGGAAACATTATTAAATAAATAGCATTACAGTTTGATTTTTTTGATGTTATCAAATTTCTAGAAATTACTCTTAGGTTGAAAGCAGTTTTAATTTAGCATACAGTAACTGTTAAGTAAGACTAATGAAATAAAACAATTAAAGAGGTGACAAATTTCTATGTATTTATTTTGTCGGTTTATAGTTCATAATTTTTAGAGAGGGTTGAATCAACATTACCTTATAATGTTTTAAATGAGCATTAATGCATAAGTTATTTATAATCTCTGGCCTCAACCCAATAGGGAACTTTAACCTTTAGAGCAGCCAATCCTATTTACTTGGTAATTTGTTTTTTGCCAAATTTAGTTGCACCATGAGTTAGGGTACTGGTTGTGGCTGTTGGTAGCAAAAAATAAAACTACCACATCCAGTCAGCAGGTGAGAATGGAGGACAAGGGTCACACATGACTTGCAGCAAGCAGGCTAAGGGTTCAGAAAAAATATAGATAATAACTTAAAAAAAAAAAGTTATTTAATTTGTTTTTGAAAATATATACACGTAGCTGCAACTTTTGGTCGAAAACTGTTACAAATCTTTAATTTGTAACGTATTTTGTAAATGAAAATATGGTATTTCCATCTAAAAGTGACATTATGTACATCCATGAGTATAATTTTATAGTGAGTCAAAATAAATTTAGATTTTGCTATTATTTCTTTCAATTTTATAGTTTACTTAGCATTCTTGAACCATAAAAAAACCACATGACCCAAGGAAATTTCTAAAAATATCCATCGAAAATGACCCGGGTTACATTAACAGAAGATGTAATTTATACAAGTGTCTTTTTATATATTTTAAGCAGATTTATATTTTATCCTTAACATTTTCCAATATCAACTGTTGCTCAAACACCATTATAATGGTCAATCATTTGAAACGTAAATTCAGCTCAACTTGATGATGGAAAAATGAACATAATGATTAATGTCACTTTAATTAATATGTACTTAATCTTTTTTTCTCTTGTTTAAAACTTGCCTTTCACAGAGGATTTGGAGGACATGATTATCATATCTCCAAGTAGGATTTTTATAGTTCACAGAGTACATTACGAGGGCTCATGGCAACACTGCTGTATTTCTGCTTGAAGTTTTAACTGAAATACAACAGTTTTGCCATGATAAGCCCTTATGTTGTTTATGTTATCAGCATTAAATTTCAATTTATCTCATTAAAGCAAAAGGAGATTCAAAGATTTCTTAAAAAGATTATCATGATTAATATATCATCAGTGAGAAAAAAAAGGTTTCGGTAATGGAATGTAATGCTGATAAAAATCAATGATATTGTGTCTTTATATTTATTTTTTTTGTGTTTTCATCTTCCTGTATATTGTAGTTTGTGTGTGTGTGCACTCATCGTTATGTTGTTTTCTTTCCAGTATTATAGATGTTGTGCTCTTTTAAGATCTTTTTATAACGCATTATATAATTAATCAATACATCATAGGAAATTTGTCAATCTTGAATGACTAATACCAATTTTTGATTACCTGAATTTGAAATTCAGTTTAAATTATAACAATTTGTAAGTTTAATTGATAATTCTTCAAGCTTTTTTCTAGCCATGACACTTCTAAAAGTATTTGAATTTCTTTTAGTTAGTTTATATGAATTTGTTTTATATGGATAGTCAAGTCAAGTCAAAGTCAAATTTCCTTTATTACACACATTTCATGTTAACATGAATAAATGTGGTTAGTAATAAGTACAATGTTAGATAGTGTTAATTGGAAGCTATAAACTTACTGAAACACTCTGAAATAAGTTCCTGGAACCAACCAGTACTAAGCAATGAGCATAAGGTTTCTTGCTCAAGGAAACAATGGTAGACATGTTCAAAGTTGATGGATATATTTCAAATTCATGTTACCTGGTCAATATATTTATACAAAGATTTAAATGGCCTGGTGATGCCTAAAATGATAGTATTTAAGTATGTTAAGTTAATTGTATTTCAAAACTAACTTGGGTAAGCCATGCCTAAGTTGGTAGTGTTTTCCAAACTTATTTTTCGGTTTAAAATATAGCTGGACCATGCCTAATTATATTGTATCAAGTTTATTTTAATAGTTGTGATTGAAATTTTTAAGCCATGCCTTTATTTGTAAGTCTATTGAACTTTAAATTATTATGCCCCAACTTCAAAGAAGAGAGGGTATATTGCTTTGCTTTGTCTGTCTGTCGGTTCGTCGGTCCGTAGACCAAATGGTTTCCGAGTGATAACTAAAGAACCCTTAGGCCTAGGAACTTCAAACTTGGTATGGTGATTGGTCATGACCAGTAGATGATCCCTATAGATTTTGGGGTCAAGGGGTCAAAGGTCACATTGACCTTGTAAGTAAAAAGGGTTTCCGATCAATAACTAAAGAACGCTTAGGCCTAGGAACTTCAAACTTTGTATGGTGATTGGTCATGACCAGTTGATGACCCCTATTGATTTTAGGGTCAAGGAGTCAAAGGTCAAGGTCACATTGACCTTTTAGGTAAAAAACTGTTTCCGATCAATAACTTAAGAACCCTTAGGCCTAGGAACTTCAATCTTGGTATGGTGATTGGTCATGACTAGTAGATGACCCCTATTGATGTTTGGGTCAAGGGGTCAAAGGTCAAGGCCACATTGACCTTGTAGGTAAAAACGGTTTCCGATCAATAACTAAAGAACGCTTAGGCCTAGGAAATTCAAACTTGGTATGGTGATTGGTCATGACCAGTAGATGACCCCTATTGATTTTTGGGTCAAGGGGTCGAAGGTCAAGGTCATATTGACCTGGTATTTAAAAACGGTTTCAGATCAATAACTAAAGAACGCATAGGCCTAGCAACTTCAAACTTGGTATGGTGATTGGTCATGACCAGTAGATGACCCCTAATGATTTTAGGGTCAAGGGGTCAAAGGTCAAGGTCACATTGACCTTTGTAGGGAAAAACGGTTTCCAATCAATAACTAAATAATGCTTAGGCCTAGGAACTTCAAACTTGGTATGGTGATTGGTCATGACCATTAGATGACCCCTTTTGATTTTGGGGTCAAGGGGTCAAGGTCACATTGACCTTAAAGGTAAAAACGGTTTCCGATCAATAACTTAAGAATGTTTAGGCCTAGGAACTTTAAACTTGGTATGGTGATTGGTCATGACCAGCAGATGAACCCTATTGATTTTGGAGTCAAGAGGTCAAAGGTCAAGGTCACATTTACTTGAAGTTAAAAACGGTTTCCACTCTATACCTTAAGGACCCTAAGACCTAGGAACTTCAAATTTGGTATGATGATTGGTCATGACCAGTAGATGACCCTATTGATTTTGGGGTCAAAGGTCAAGGTCACATTGACCTTGTAAGTAAAAACGGTTTCCGATCAATAACTAAAGAACGGTTAAGCCTAGGAAATTCAAACTTTATATGATGATTGGTCATTACCAATAGATGACCCCTATTGATTTTGGGGTCAAAGGTCAAGGTCACATTGACCTTGTAAGTTAAAACGATTTCCAATCAATAACTAAAGAACGCTTAGGCCTAGGAACTTCAAACTTTATATGACCAGTAGAAAACCTTTATTAACTTTTTGTTCACTGGGTCAGAAGTCATGCATAATAACCTGATCACATGACTAATTGGCTGCCCATAGGGGGCATACATGTTTTACAAACATATCTTGTTATAATTGAGCTGTGTCTAAGTTAATAGTTATTCAGTCTTATTGTAGATTAGATTGAAATAGCCATGCCTAAATTAATCAAATTTCAAAACTGATTTTAATTGGGCCAGACCTAAGTTTATAGAATTCCATACTTATTGTACTGTAGATGTTGTGCACTTTTTAAGTTGTTTGAATTTGAAGTTCTCTTTCACTTGCGGCAGTAGTCAAGAAGAACATAAGAATTTGTTGTAGATTTTAGCATGATTTTTATATAGCTTGACTTTTTCAAGAAACAGGCAAGTTATTGTACTCATTATGTACTCACTGTCTCACTACGGTTAAGTTTGTGTGTACAAGTTGGTATATCAAAAACTAGTGAAGAGAACGGGTTGAAACTTCTCACATTTATAATAGAAAGTCACTAATCAAGACCCATATCTCTAACATTAATTATGACAGAATTATGGCCCTTTTTTAACTTTCACACTTGAAAATTCAACATTATCCAGGCTCTTGCTTTACTTTCAAGAACTGAGAATAGTCCAGCATTCTGTCCTACTGACAGCCCTTGTTATGATAAATGATGTACTTAAAACCATTCAACAGGATATAGAAATGCAATAAAGCATGTAAGGGCACCTTAAGACTTCCTGCAAAGGAAAAGATGGAAAGTCACCATTTCAATTTGTTGCCGCCACAGGAATTGTTCTTCTGATTTTGCCACAATGAGGTTACAGATTTTTATGCTTATAAAACTTTTTTTGGTTGTCTGGACACCAAAATTAGATCTGGAGTCGATATGAAACCCATTTTATTAATGAAATGTCGCTTTTTCTGTTTTTATGAAATTTATTAAATG